>NC_064812.1:81457465-81484238 GCF_023721935.1 Panthera uncia
CTTCTTCTTCTTCTTCTTCTTCTTCTTCTTCTTCTTCTTCTTCTTCTATCTCTATTATTCATATAGAGAATAATATGGTTTGTTTGATGGACCCTAAAGCCGTCTTTACTCTTTCATTCTTTTTTTCCTTTTACTCCTCTGGTTGGATAAATTCTACTACCCTGTCTTCAAGTTCACTGATCCTTTTGCTGCTTGATGTAGTCTTCTGTTGAACCCTTCTATTCAATTTTCAGTTCAGTTATTCTTCACCTCTGTGATTTCTGTTTGGTACTTTAAGTTTTTTTTTTCTTCTTGTTGAAATTCTCACTTTGTTCATGTATTGATCTCCTGACCTCAGTGAGCATCTTTATGGTAATTATTTTGAATTCTCTATTAGGAAAGTCACTTATTTCCATTTAATTAAGCTACATTTCTGGATATTTATCTTGTTCTTTTGTTTGGAATATATTCCTCTGTTCCTTCATTTTCCTTGACTCTCTGTTGGTTGGTTTCTGTTCATTAGAAAAAAATGACCACTTCTCATCATCTTTTTTTTTTCTTACAGTGTTTTTTTTTAATTTTATTTTTTATTTTTAAAAATTTAAATCCAAATTAGTTACCATATAGTGAAACAGATTTCAGGAGTAGATTCCTTAATGCCCCTTACCCATTTAGCTTATCCCCCCTCCCACAACCCCTCCAGTAACCCTCAGTTTGTTTTCCATATTTATGAGTCTCTTCTCTTTTGTCCCCCTCCCTGTTTTTATATTATTTTTGTTTCCCTTCCCTTATGTTCATCTGTTTTGTCTCTTAAAGTCCTCATATGAGTGAAGTCATAGGATTTTTGTCTTTCTCTGACTAATTTCACTTAGCATAATACCCTCTAATTCCATCCACGTAGTTGCAAATGGCAAGATTTCATTCTTTTTGATTGACGTGTAATACTCCGTTGTAGATATATACCACACCTTTTTCATCCATTCATCCGTCGATGGACATTTGGGCTCCTTCCATACTTTGCTATTGTTGATAGTGCTGCTATAAACATGGGGGTGCATGTGTCCCTTCGAACCAGCACACCTGTATCCCGTGGATAAAAGCCTAGTAGTGCAATTGCTGGGTCGTAGGGTAGTTCTATTTTTAGGTTTTTTTTTCTCAATATATGAAATTTATTGTCAAATTGGTTTCCATACAACACCCAGTGCTCATCCCAAAAGGTGCCCTCCTCAATACCCATCACCCACCCTCCCCTCCCTCCCACCCCCATCAACCCTCAGTTTGTTCTCAGTTTTTAACAGTCTCTTATGCTTTGGCTCTCTCCCACTCTAACCTCTTTTTTTTTTTTCCTTCCCCCCACCCCATGGGTTTCTGTTGTTTCTCAGGATCCACATAAGAGTGAAACCATATGGTATCTGTCTTTCTCTGTATGGCTTATTTCACTTAGCATCACACTCTCCAGTTCCATCCACGTTGCTACAAAAGGCCATATTTCATTCTTTCTCATTGCCACGTAGTACTCCATTGTGTATATAAACCACAATTTCTTTATCCATTCATCAGTTGATGGACATTTAGGCTCTTTCCATAATTTGGCTATTGTTGAGAGTGCTGCTATAAACATTGGGGTACAAGTGCCCCTATGCATCAGTACTCCTGTATCCCTTGGGTAAATTCCTAGCAGTGCTATTGCTGGGTCATAGGGTAGGTCTATTTTTAATTTTCTGAGGAACCTCCACACTGCTTTCCAGAGTGGCTGCACCAATTTGCATTCCCACCAACAGTGCAAGAGGGTTCCCATTTCTCCACATCCTCTCCAGCATCTATAGTCTCCTGATTTGTTCATTTTGGCCACTCTGACTGGCGTGAGGTGATAGCTGAGTGTGGTTTTGATTTGTATTTCCCTGATGAGAAGCGACGTTGAACATCTTTTCATGTGCCTGTTGGCCATCCGGATGTCTTCTTTAGAGAAGTGTCTATTCATGTTTTCTGCCCATTTCTTCACTGGGTTATTTGTTTTTTGGGTGTGGAGTTTGGTGAGCTCTTTATAGATTTTGGATACTAGCCCTTTGTCCGATATGTCATTTGCAAATATCTTTTCCCATTCTGTTGGTTGCCTTTTAGTTTTGTTGGTTGTTTCCTTTGCTGTGCAGAAGCTTTTTATCTTCATAAGGCCCCAGTAGTTCATTTTTGCTTTTAATTCCCTTGCCTTTGGGGATGTGTCGAGTAAGAGATTGCTACAGCTGAGGTCAGAGAGGTCTTTTCCTGCTTTCTCTTCTAGGGTTTTGATGGTTTCCTGTCTCACATTCAGGTCCTTTATCCATTTTGAGTTTATTTTTGTGAATGGTGTGAGAAAGTGGTCTAGTTTCAACCTTCTGCATGTTGCTGTCCAGTTCTCCCAGCACCATTTGTTAAAGAGACTGTCTTTTTTCCATTGGATGTTCTTTCCTGCTTTGTCAAAGATTAGTTGGCCATACGTTTGTGGGTCTAATTCTGGGGTTTCTATTCTATTCCATTGGTCTATGTGTCTGTTTTTGTGGCAATACTATGCTGTCTTGATGACTACAGCTTTGTAGTAGAGGCTAAAGTCTGGGATTGTGATGCCTCCTGCTTTGGTCTTCTTCAAAATTACTTTGGCTATTCAGGGCCTTTTGTGGTTCCATATGAATTTTAGGATTGCTTGTTCTAGTTTCGAGAAGAATGCTGGTGCAATTTTGATTGGAATGCATTCAATGTGTAGATAGCTTTGGGTAGTATTGACATTTTGACAATATTTATTCTTCCCATCCATGAGCATGGAATGTTTTTCCATTTCTTTATATCTTCTTCAATTACCTTCATAAGCTTTCTATAGTTTTCAGCATACAGATCTTTTACATCTTTGGTTAGATTTATTCCTAGGTATTTTATGCTTCTTGGTGCAATTGTGAATGGGATCAGTTTCTTTATTTGTCTTTCTGTTGCTTCATTGTTAGTGTATAAGAATGCAACTGATTTCTGTACATTGATTTTGTATCCTGCGACTTTGCTGAATTCATGTATCAGTTCTAGCAGAATTTTGGTGGAGTCTATTGGATTTTCCATGTATAATATCATGTCATCTGCAAAAAGTGAAAGCTTGACTTCATCTTTGCCTTCTCTTCCCCTCTCCTAGGGGCGGGATTCACTGTGGGGTGGTGTGGCCCGTCTGGGCTACTTGCACACTGCCAGGCTTGTGGTGCTGGGGATCTGGCGTATTAGCTGGGGCGGGTAGGCAAGGTGCACGGGGGCAGGAGGGGCAGGCTTAGCTCGCTTCTCCTTAGGTGATCCACTTCAGGAGGGGCCCTGTGGCAGCGGGAGGGAGTCAGATCCGCTGCCGGAGGTTTGGCTCCGCAGAAGCACAGAGTTGGGTGTTTGCGCGGAGCGAGCAAGTTCCCCGGCAGGAACTGGTTCCCTTTGGGATTTTGGCTGGGGGATGGGCGGGGGAGATGGCGCTGGCGCCTTTGTTCCCCGCCAAGCTGAGCTCTGTCGTCCGGGGGCTCGGCAGCTCTCCCTCCCTCTGTCCTCCAGCCTTCCCGCTTTCCGAGCAGAGCTGTTAACTTCTGACCTCCCAGACGCTAAGTCGCGCTTGCTGTCGGAACACAGTCCGTCCGGCCCCTCCGCTTTTGCCAGCCCGACTCGGGGGCTCCGCTTGGCCGGCGAGCCGCCCCTCCGCCCCGGCTCCCTCCCGCCGGTCCGTGGAGCGCGCACCGCCTCGCCGCCCTTCCTCCCCTCTTCCGTGGGCCTCTCGTCTGCGCTTGGCTCCGGAGACTCCGTTCTGCTAATCCTCTGGCGGTTTTCTGGGTTCTTTAGGCAGGTGTAGGTGGAATCTAAGTGATCGGCAGGACGCGCGGTGAGCCCAGCGTCCTCCTATGCCGCCATCTTCCCTCTCAACCTATTTTTATTTTTTTGAGGAACCTCCATCCTGTTTTCCAGAGTGGCTGCACCAGCTTGCATTCCCACTCATCATTTAAATAGAATGATTTCATGAAGGAGATGAACCTTAGTGGTCAGGCCAGCATGAGCTACTAATTGTCTTTCAAACTTTTGTGGTTGTCCAAGCCTCCTCCTTTTTCTTAGTGGTCCCAGTATTTGAGGATGTGCCAAGATCTGCCAGTGAGCAAATGGGGAGTATTGCAGTCAGCACCTATATTATGCAGCCTGATTAGAAGCTGAATCCTCAGGCAACAGCTAGGAAAATATGTAGTTCAGCATCTTCCAGGAAGAACTGAGAGGTGGGAAATTTGCCTGCTTTCTCTGAGGCAGCTGTATTTGTTGACTGCTCTCTCTTTGCTGAGCCAGGAGTAGGGAACTAGGGTGTTTACCAGCCCAACCTGCCATTGCCATTCTCTACTATTTGGGTAGACTGTGCCAGACCCTTCAGAACTCCAGGACTGGCGAGTAAGATGTCAGTTCTTTGGGCAGCCAAAGAAAAGTTGGGTGCCGGATTCAAGGATTTCTTTTTCTCTCTAGAAGGAAACTCAGAGCTAGGGTTTTTGTTTTTGTTTTTGTTTTTTTTTTTATCTGTACACTCTGTGCTGAGCAGGGAGGAGGATCAATGGCACCTACCAGCCCACACCATCTGTTCTCCTCAGGCTAGACTGTGCTGGACCTGTCGGAAATCCAAGATTGGCAAGACAGAAGCCAGTTGAATGGAGAGCCTATCAGTAGAGTTTGGGCACTGGATACATGAACTAACTACTCCCTTGGGTGAACCAACTCTCTGGATGAAGCTGGGAGTGAGAAGATCTCTTCTTGATTATACGGTGTGTTAGGGGCAGGATTTCCAGCAAGGTTGTTTAAAATCTCCCTACAGGCTATTGTAAGCTTGGTTTTGTGTTGTTTCACGATGCAGGAGCACCTGGAACATTATTTTCTGATTTTTCACATGAGTTTTCACATTTTGACATAATTTCTCCATGAATTGTCTATGAATTTTGCTGAATCAGTGTATTTCTGGAAGGAAGAAGGGTCCAAGGTTTCCTACTCTGCCATCTTGCTTATGTCCAAAATCCTTCACTTTCTTTCTGATTTTAGTAATTTGAGTCATATTTTTTTCTTCCTTTTCTGGTAATATTAGCTAAATGTTTATCATTTTTGGTTAATCTTTTTAAAGAACCAAGTTTTGGATTTTTTAATTTTCTCAAGTCCTTTTCTGTTCTATATTTTGTTTATATTTGGCTCTAATTTTATTATTTCCTGGCTTCTTCCAGCTTTGGGTTTAGCTTACTCTTCTTTTTTAAGTTTCCTAAGGTGTGAAGTCATTGATTTCAGATCTTTCTTCATTCATTTTTAATGTACACATTTATGGCTATAAATTTACCTCTGAACACTGCTTTCACCATATCCTGTAAGTCTGAGCATCCTGTGTTGTGTTGATTTATGTCTATTTTCCAATTGTTACTATAATTTCTTCTTTTATCCGTTGATGCTTTAACAGAATGTTGTTTAATTTCCACGTATTTGTGAATATCCCAGGGTGTTGTTGTTATGATTTCTAGCTTCGATTCACTATGCTCAGAGAAGACATTATTTCAGTCTTTGAAATATTGAAGTATTTTTATGACCTGACATGTTGTCTGTCCTCAAGAGTGTTTCATTAGTACTTGATAAGAATGCTGTTGTTGGGTGGAGTGTTCTGTAGATGCCCTTTAGGTCTAGTTGGTATATATGTCCCTCAAGTAACTATTTGGTTATTGATCTTCATTCTATATTTCTACTCATTATTAAAGATAAGGCATTTGGTATCCAATTATTATTGCAAAGTTGTTGATTTCTCCCTTCGCTTCTGTCAATATTTGCTTGCTATATTTTGGGGCTGTATTGCTTTGTTCATGCATTTTTAAAACTGGTGTATTTTTGGGGTGCATGGGTGGCTCACTTGGTTAAGAGTCCAACTCTTGATCTTGGCTCAAGCCATGATCTCACTGTGAGTTCAAACCCTGCGTTGGGCTCTGGGCTGGCAGTGCAGAGTCTGCTTGGGATTATCTCTCTCTCCCTCTCTGTCTCTGTCCCTCCTTTGATCTCTCTCTCTTTCAAAATAAATAAATAAATAAACTTAAAAAAATAAAATTGGTATATTTTTTTTCTGATGGATTGATCTTTTTAATCCACATTTAAATTTAATGTATTTCTTTGTCTCCTATAACAAGTTTTGACAGTCTGTCTTGTTTGATATTAGAATAAATACCCCAGCTTTTGTTATTATTTGCATAATTATTGATTAGGAAGCATTTCTGTTATTTTGCTATTTTTTTCTATAAGTTTCATATCTTTGTTGTTACTGAATTCTTTCAACACTGCCTTCTTTTCCTCAAATGATCTTTTTCTAATGTACCATTCCCCCCACCCCATGTGTCATCTTTATTTGTTACATTAAAAAGTTATAAGGTACAAAAAGTGAAATGATTTGCCTAAGGTCACACAAAATTCTCTTTATTTCAGAAAATCTTATTGAGTACAAGATATGTAACCAGAAGAGTTAGAGATACTAAAGGAAAAAGTCTCATAGTCCTTAACTCCTAATGTTTGCATGTATTAAAGGAGACCAAGTTTTCTTCTGTATTTAAATCTCAACGTTTACCTGCTGCCTTCCTCTTTTTATTTTATATTTTAAAATTAATACACTTCAATTTTTAATAATGGTTTTAGGTTCACAGATATAGTAAGTGGAAAATACAGAATTCTCATATATTCCCTCTCTTCTCTCCACCCCCTCACAATCTCCCCCCACTATAACCTGTACCAGTATGGTACATTTTGTACAATCTTATTTTATTTTATTATTTTATGTTGTTTTTATGTTTATTTATTTTGAGAGAGAGAGAGAGAGAGAGAGCAGGGGAGGGGCAGAGAGGGAGAGAGAGAGTCCCAATCTGCTGTCAGCACAGAGCTGGATGAGTGGCTCAAACTCACACACCATGAGAACGTGGCCTGAGCCAAAACCAAGAGTCAGATGCTTAACTGACTGGGCCCTCAGCTGCCTGTTTTATTTTATTTTTTTTAAGAGAGAGAAAAAGTGCATGTGAGCGTGGGAGGGGCAGAGAGAGAAAGAGAGAGAGAGAGAGAGAGAGAGAGAGAGAGAGAGAGAACCTTAAATAGGCTCCACGTGGAGCCTGATGCAGGGTTTGAGCAACGCTGGCACCTGAGCCGAAACCAAGAGTTGGGACGCTCAACCGTCTAAGCCACCCAGGTGCCCCCATTTTTTACAATCTATGGACCAACACTGACACATTATTGACCAAACGTTATGGTTTACGTTAGGGTTTGTTCTTGTGTTCTGCCTTCTCTGGGTTTAGACAAATGTATCCACCATTGCGGTATCATACAGAGTCCTATCAAATCCTCTGTGGTCTGCCTATTAATCCTTCTCTCTTTCCCACTGTTCCCTGGCAACCACTGACCTTTTTATTGTCTCCATAGTTTTATATTTTCCAGAATGTCATATAGTTGGAATCATACAGCAAGCTGTACCCTTTTCAGATTGTCTTCTTTCGCTTAGTAATATGTGTTTAAGTTTCCTCCACATCTTTTCATGGCTTGACAGCTCATTTCTTTTTAGTGTTGAATAGTATTCCATTGCATGGGTGTACCAGTTTATTTATCTATGTAAAAGACATCTTCTAAATAGGATTTTGATTTTCTTGTTTCTATTTCCATATATTTTTAAGGTTTTTTTCTTAGTGGTTACCCTGGGGGATTACTATTAACATTTAACTTTATAATGACCAAGTTTTAATTAATACCAATGAAGTTTCAGTAGTATATAAGAACTCTGTTACTTTAAAACTCTGTTGTCCCTCCCTTTATTTCATAATATGTCATAATATCACAAATTGAATCTTTACATAATTGGTGCCTGTTAACACAGATTTTAATTATCCTTTTACTTATTTGCAATATACAATTTAAAAAAAATTGAGATCTAACTGATCTATAACATTGTGTAGGTTTTAACACGTACCACATACCAATTTGATACATTCATCCTGCAACATGATTTCCATTGTAGCATTCATTGGCTAGCACCTCTGTCAAATTACAAACTATCATTTCTTCTTATGGTAGGAAAAATTGAGATGTAGTCTCTTGCCAAGTTTAATGTTTATAATACAGTTTTGTGTGTAATTCCTGTTCTATGTATTCGATCTCCAGACTTATTTATACCCTAAAACAATATCTCTTCTATTCCCTCATCCCCTTCTCCCTGATAACCATAATTCCATTTTCTGGTGTGTGTGTGTGTGTGTGTGTGTTCAGTCCTTTTCAGACTGCACCTGTAGGAGATGTCATACGGTATTTGTCTTTCAGTGTCTGACTTATCTCACTTGGCATAATGTCCTTGAGGTCTATCCATGTTGTTGCGAGGGCCAGCTTTCCTTTTATCTCATGGCTGAATAGTGCTCCATTGTCTATATCAACTACGTCTTCTTCATCCACTCATCTGTTAAAGGACACTTAGGTTGTGTCCTATCTTGGCTATTGTGAATAATGCTGCAATAAACATGGTGGTGTGTATATCTCTTTGATAACCTGCTTTCACTTCCTTTGGATATATACACAGAAGTAGTACTTCTATTTGTAATTTTTCAGGAAGATACATACTGTTCTCCATGATAGCTGAGCCAGTATATGATCCCACCAACAATGCACAGTGTTCCCTTTTTTTTCCACATCCTTGCCAACACTTGTATCTCTTGTCTTCTTGATGACAGCCATTTTGACAGGTGTGAGGTGATATCTCATTTTAGTCGTGATTTGCATTTATCTGATGAGTAGTGATGTTGAACACCTTTTAATATACCTGTTGACCACTTGGATGTCTTCTTTGAAAAAATTTGACTATGGTTTCTGTTCTCCGTTTTAATCAGATTTTAACATTATTAAGTTGTATGAGATCTTTTTGAATTTTGGATATTAACCCCCTTATGTGATATATGGTTTGCAAAAAAGTGTCTCCAATTCCAGAGTTGCCTTTCCATTTTGTCCACTGTTCCTTTTTCAGTACAGAAGCTTTTAAGTTTGATGTAATTCACTTATGGAAATTTTCCTTTAATTTTTGTGTGCTTTTGGTGTCATGTCCACAAAAGCATTGTCAAGACTAATGTTGAGGGGCTTCTTTATGTTTTCTTGTAGGAGTTTTATGGTTTCAGGTCTTATGTTTCAGTCTTTGATACATTTCAAGCTAATTATTATGAGTGGTGTAAGATGGGGGTCCCGTTTCTTTCTTTCTTTCTTTCTTTCTTTCTTTCTTTCTTTCTTTCTGCATATGTTCATTCAGTTTCCCAACACTGTTTGTTGAAGAGACAATCCTTTCTCCATTGGACATTCTTGGCTTTCTTATATATATTAGTTGGCCATTTATGCAGGGGGTTAATTCTGGGGTCTCTATCCTGTTCCATTGGTCCATGTGTCTATTTTTATTACAGTACCATACTGTTTTAATTAGTATAGCTTACTAGTATAGTTTAAATCAGGAAGTGTGATCCTTCTGGGTTTTTATTTCCCCTCATGATTGCTTTAGCTCTTTGGGGTCTTTGCCATACAGAATGCCATTGGAATTTTAATACTGATCATATGGTATGTATAAAGTTGGATATATTAACTTTATCATTGTCATTATTTTAAGATCTATCCAGAATTAAAACATTTTAAATCGTATTTTTAAATTTTTATGTATTCTGAGAGAGAGAGAAAGAGAGAGAGAGGGAGAGAAAACAATTGTGTGCACAAGCACAGTGGGAGAAAAGAGAGAGGGAGAGAATCCCAAGTGCAGAGCCTGACGGGGGCTTGAACTCATGACCATGAGATAATGGCCTAAGCTGAAATTAAGAGTCAGACACTCAACCGCCTGAGCCACCCAGGTGCCCCTACATTGTATTTTTTTAACTGAAGTATAGTTAACATACAATATTACATGAGTTTCAGGTGTATAGCATAGTGATTTAACAACTCTGTAAACCACAAGTGTAGCTACAATGTCATCATTAACTATATTCCCTATGCTGTGCCTTTTATCCCCATGGCTTATTCATTCCATAACTGGAAGACTGTATCACTCACTGCCCTTCACCCATTCTGCCCATCTCTCCACCCTTCCCCCCACCCCCGACAATTATTAGTTTGTTCTCTGTATGTGTCTGTTTCTGCTTTTCATTTGTTTGTTCGATTGTTTAGAATCCACATATAAGTGAAATTATATGGTATTTGTCTTTCTCAAACTTGCTTCACTAATGGGTAAATCATGTTGTTACAAGTGTGGCAACGTCTCATTTGTTTTTATCGCTAATATTGCACTGTGTGTGGTGTGTGCACACGAGCGTGTGGGTACACATCATATCTTCTTTATTCATTTATCGATCAGTGGACACTTGGATTACTTCCATATCTTGGCTACTGAAAATAATGCTGCAATAAACATAAAGATGCGTATATCTTTTCAAATTAGTGTTATTGTTTTCTTTCAGTAAATACCCAGTGGTGGAATGACTGGATCAAATGGTATCTGTATTTTTAATTTTTGAGGAACCTACATACTGTTTTACACAATAGCTACACCAATTTACATTCCCATGAACAGTGCACAGGGGTTCTTTTTTCTCCAGATCCTCACCAACACTTGTTATTTCTTGTCTTTTTGATTCTAGCCACCCTGACAGGTGTAAGGTGATATCTTATTTGCATTTCTCTGATTAGTGATGTTGAGCATCTTTTCATGTGTCTGTTGACCAGCCATCCATCTTCTGTGGAAAAGTGTCTATTCACATCTTCTGCCAATGTTTAATCAGATTTTTGGGGTTTTTTTTTGGGGGGGGGCTGTTGAGTTGTATAATTTCTTTATATATTTTGGATATTAACCCCTTATTGTATATATCATTTCTAATATATTCCATTCAGTAGGTTGACTTTTTGCTTTGTGGATTGTTTCCTTTGCTATGCAAAACTTTTATTTTGATGGAGTCCCAATAATTTATTTTCGCTTTTGTTTCCCTTGCCTCAGGAGACATATCTAGAAAAACGTTTCTATGGTGAATGTCAAAGAAATTACTGCCCATATTTTCTTCTAGGAGTTTTATGGCTTCAGGTCTCACGCTTAGATCTTTAATCCATTTTGGGTTTATTTTTGTGTATGGTGTGAGAAAGTGGTCCAGTTTCATTCTTTTGTATGTAGCTGTCCAGTTTTTCCAACACTATTTGTTGAAGAGATTGTCTTTTCCCCCATTGTATATTCTTGCCTCCTTTGTCATAGATTAGTTGATCATATAAGCATAGGTTTATTTCTAGGTTCTCTTTTCTGTTCCATTGATCTATGTGTCTTATTTTTGTGCCAGTACCACAAGCTACTGGGATTTTGATAAGCTTTGCATTGATAGATTGTATAGATGGCTTTGAGCATCATGGAAATTTTAACAATATTAACTCTTCCAGTCCATGAACTCCGTTTGTGTCTTCTTTAATTTCTTTCAGCAAATCTTATCGTTTTCATTGTATACATGTTTCACTTCCTTGGTTAAATTGATTCCTAGGCGTTTTGTTGTTTTTGATGCTATTGCAAGTGGCATAGTTTTATTTTTTATTTTTTTAGATATTTCATAGTGTATAGAAATGCAATTGATTTCTGTGTATTGATTTTATATTTTTCAACTTTATGGAATTCATGGATTATATACAACAGTTTTTAAATTGAGTCTGGGATTTTCAAGATATAAGATCATATCATCTGCAAATGGCCATTTTATTTATTCCTTTGCAATTTGGATGCCTTTTCTTTGCCTTGCTTGATTGCTCTAGCTAGGACTTCCAGTACTATGTTGAATGCATGGTGAGAGTGGATACCCTTGTCTTGTTCCTGATCTTAGAGGAAAAGCTTTACATTTTTTACCATTGGGTACAATGTTAGCTGTTGGTTTGTTGAGTCTGTTGAGTGTTTTAATTATAAAATGATGTATTTTGTCATATGCTTTATCTCCATCAATTGAGATAATAGTATGACTTTTATTGTTCATTCTATTATTGTGGTATATCACATTTATTGATTTGCATATGTTAAACCACTCCTGCATCCCAGAGGTAAATACTGCTTGGTCATGTAGTAAATCATTTTAATGAGTTCTTGAGGGTTTTTCACTTATGTTTATCAGGGATATTGGCCTGCAGTTGTCTTGTAGTGTCCTTATCTGGCTTTGGTATCAAGTTATTACTGTGGGGGCGCCTGGGTGGCTCAGTCAGTTGAGCGTCCGACTTCAGCTCAGGTCATGATCTCACAGCTCGTGGGTTCGAGCCCCGGATTGGGCTCTGTGCTGACAGCTCAGGGCCTGGAGCCTGTTTCAGATTCTGTGTGTGTGTCTCTCTCTGCCCCTAACCCACTTGCATCTGTCTCTGTCTCTCTCAAAAAATAAATAAACATTAAACAAAAGTTATTACTGTGTATTACTGTTATTACAGAACAAGTTTGGAACTATGCCCTCCTTTTCAGTTTTTTGGAAGAGTTTGAAAATGATAGGCATTGAGGAGGGCACTTGTTGGGATGAGCACTGGGTGTTGTATGTAAGTGATGAATCATGGGAATCTACCCCAAAACCAAGAGAACACTGTACACACTGTATGTTAGCTAATTTGACAACAAATTATATTAGAAAAAATAAAATGTAAAAAAAAAAAAAAAGATTTGTGTTAATTACTTAAACGTTTGGTTGAATTCACCAGTGGAGTCATCTGGTTCTGAAGTTTCCTATGTTGGAACAATTTTTATTATTGATTCACTCTTTTTACTCATTATTGGTCTGTTCAGAATTTCTATTTTTTCCTGGTTCAGTTTGGTAGATAGTATGATTCTAGATACTTAATCCATTTCTTCTAGGCTATCAAATTTGTTGGCATATACTTGCTCATAGTGATCACCTATGATCCTATGTATTTCTGTAGTGTCTATTGGAATTCAGTGTCTATTGTAGTGTCTACTGGTTATATTTCTGATTTCATTTATTTGAGTCTTCTCTTTTTTCTTAGTTCCATTAAAGATTTGCCAATTTTGTTTATCTTTTTGAAAAACCAACTCTTATTTTTGTTGATCTTCTTCTATTTTTCTGGTTTCTATTTCACTTATTTTCATTGTGATCTTTATTATTTCCTTTCTTCTGCTAATTTTAGGCTTCATTTGTTCTTTTTCTGATCCTTTGAGGTGTAAAGTTAGAGTGTTTATTTTCAGTCTTTAAAATTTCTTAATATATACACATGTCTCTCAGAACTGCTTTTGCAGCATCTCATAAGTTATGGTTTGTTGTGTTTCCATTTTCATTTGTTTTCAGATATTCTTTGATTTGCATTTTGATTTATTCTTTGATCAATTTGTTGTTCAGGAGCATACTGTTCAGTTTTAATGTGTTTGTGGGTTTTCCAGCTTTCTTCATGTTGTTGACTTCTCATCTCATATCATTGTGGTTAGAAAAGGTACTTGGTATGATTTCAATCTTAAGTTTCCAAAGACTTGTTTTGTGTCCTATCACATGATCTATCTTCAAGAGTATTCTCTGTGTGCTTGAGAATAATATTCTGCTGTTGAACTGAATGTTCTATAGATGTCTGTTAGGTCCATTTAGTCTAAGGTTTGGTTCAAGTCCATGCTTCCTTGTCAATTTTCTTTCTGGGTGATCTATCCATTTGTTGAAAGTGTGGTGTTAAAGTCCCTTATGATTATTGTATTCTTGTCTGTTTTCCCCTTTATTTCTGTATTTGCTTAATATATTCAAGTGCTCCCATGTTGGATGCGTATATATTTATGATCCCACCTTTCATAGTGTGTTACGTACTTTCATACGTTTTCATGTCACTGATTAATGTCTTTTCATTTTGGCCTGAAGAACTCCTTTCAATCTTTCTTGCAAAGAAGGTACAGTGGTGATGAACTCCCCTCAGCTTTTGTTTTTCTGGGAAAGCTGTTATTTCTCCATATCTGAATGATAACTTGGCAGAGAAAGCATTCTTGGCTGGCACTTTTTATGTTTCTGCACTTTGCATACCTTATTTCACTCTCCCCTGGCCTGTAAGATTCTGCTGGAAGCCTACTGGAAGTTCTCTTGTAGGTTACATTCTTTTTTTTTTTCTTCTAAATGTTTATTTTTGAGAGAGAGAGAGAGCATGTATCCTAGAGAGGCAGAGAGACAGAGAGGGAGAGAGAGAATCCCAAGCAGGCTCAGCACTGTCAGCAGAGTCCAACACAGGGCTCAAACCCATTAACCATGAGATAATGACCTGAGCCAAAACCAAGAGTTGACACTTAACAGACTGAGCCTCCCAGGCATCCCTGTAGGTTACATTCATTTTTTTTTTCTCTCGCTGCCTTTAAGATTCTTTCTATACCATTGATTTTTGACAGTTTCTTTACAATGTATTTTGGAGAAGGTCCTTGTGCATTGAGATAACAAGATGATCTATTCACTTTGTGGAGTTGTATGTTCAATTCTACTCAGATTTTGGAAGTTCTCAGCTATTATTTCTCTAAGTAAACTCTGCCCCTTCTCCCTCACTTCTCCTTCTGGCATCCTGATTATTCTGATATTATCTTTTTGATGGAATCCTATGGTTCATGTAGACTTTCTTCACTCGCTTAAATCTGTTCTTTCATCTCTTCTGTGTTATTTCAAAATTCCTATCATTGAAGTCACTTACTCTTTCTTCCATCTGGTCTGCTCTGCTTCAGAGGCTTTCTATTGCATTCTTCATCTCCATTGAATTCTTCAGCTCCAGAATTTATGGCTGGTTCTTTTTTTATAATTTCAATCTCCTTGGGAAATAATTCATTTTGATTATATATTTCATTCCTGATTTTATTGAATTGCCTTTCTTAATTTTGTTATAATTTGTTGAGTTTCTTTATAATCACTATTTTGAATTCTTTATACATTAGATTGCAAAATTCCATGCCTTTGAGCTTGGTTGCTAGACAACTGTTGTTTTCTTTTTTAGACGCCATATTTCTTTGATTTTTTTATATTTCTTGTGGCTATGCATTGATGCTTTCACATTTAAAGTAGCAGACACCTCCTTAACTCTGTGGTGATTGCCTTTAGCAGATGAGGTGTTATGTTCTCTGGTATTACTGTTATCTGAGTTTTCTTCTGTGTTTGTGAAAGTAAACCTGTTCCACTCTTCTTGCTATCTTGCCAAATTTTTAAACTTTTATATCTTCTTTGGTTCTTACCAGTCACCAAGCTGGCTATTGGAAACCTCTCCTTTTTTTCTAGAAGGTGGTGCTATAGTTATAGCTCAAGTTTATAGTTTCTATCTTGCCCATTGACTGTGGCTTGCTTTCTGAGTGTGCTCCCCTGTCTACCAGAGCTTGCTCTCAAGTCATACTGTGGAGTGTGCACAAGAAACCAGCAGGAGAGTGGGGGGAGGTGTGGTGTTAGCACTTGGCATGTTGGAGGTGCCCTTGTATCCTATAGGGACATCTCCAGGGGGTGGTACTCCCAGAGGTTACTGAGTGAACTTACCTCTACGTAGAGTCCCTCTAAGGCCTTTGAAATTAATCTGCCTCTTTCCCAATATCCTCCCTCTCCCCAGTGGTAGAGCTCCCACCTTACTACTCCAGGTACTGTTGGAGACAAAAGGGTTCCTGTCTGCCTAAGGTAACGAGACATTTATTCACTACCTTCCATTTCTCCCATGGAAGAGGGTGTCTCCACCAGACAAATCAGCCATATTCAGTGTTTCCTTAGGGGAGGGATAGTGTTGGGAAAGTTTCTCCTAGTGCTTCCACTGCAACCATATTTGTATTTTCCCCTCCAATAATGTGCTGGAGTCTCCCTTTAGGAAGGCTGATGTTCTGCAATTTCTGTCTCATGAGTGAGTGCCTGCGTAAGTCAGCACTCACCCAATTTTTGTCTGACAGTGATGGGAAGAGTCCAGGCTGCTTTGCTTGCTTAGCTTGTTCTTCAGCCTGTTTGGAGGTTTGTCTGGTTCTAGTAAGGCTGTGATGGTGAGATACTTCTTGGGTTCCTTGGGAGTAAGGTACTAAGTCCCAAAAGACTACCAAAGTGCTTTTTGTTTACTTGGGAATGTCTTAATTTCTCCTTCATCTGTGCTGGACATATTCTTTATTGGCATATACTTCTTTTATCATGATGCTCTGGCTTCCATGGTTGCTGAGGTGAAATTGACTATGAACCTTATTGAGAATCATTTGCTTGTGATGAGTCACTTTACTCTTGCTGGTTTCAAGATCCTCTTTGTGTTTGGCTTTCCACAATTTGATGACAGTCTTTCTTGATGTGGATCTCTGAGTTTATTCCACTTGGCATTTGTTGGGCTTGTTGTGTAGACTCAGATCTTTCACAAAATTTGGGAAATTGCTGGTCCTTGTTTCTTCAGATAATCTTTCTACCCCTGCCTCTCCCTCTTCTTCTGGGACTTCCACTGTGCACCTGCTGGTGTTCTTGATGGTGTGCCAAGGCCCCTCAGGTTCTGTTCACTTCTCTTCATTCTTTTATTTTTATGATTCCCTGATCAGATAGTTTCAATTGTCCCATAATCAAATTTGCTGAGTCTTTTCTTCTGCTTGTTCAGTTCTATTGTAACCTTCTAGTAAAATTTTCACTGAATTTCAGCTTCAGGATTTAGTTCCTTTTTGATCATTTCTGAATCTCTTGATAGTCTCTATTTGGTGATACGTTATTCTCCTGGTTTGCTTTAGATCTTTGTCCATGGTTTCTCTTAGCTCTTTAAACATTTTTAATACAGGTGATTTATGATTATGATTGAAGTATAGTTGATGTACAATATTATATTAGTTTCAGGGGTACAACAGTGGTTTGATATTTTATACATTATGAAATGATCACCATTAATCTATTTAACATCTGTCACCAACAAAGTTACTACTGTATTATTGACTGTATTCCCTATGCTTTATATCCCTAGGACTTATTCATTTTATAACTGGAATTTTATACCCATTAATCCCCTTCACTTATTTCACCTATTCCCCCACATCCCCTTTTGGCAAACATCAGTTTGTATTTATGACTCTGCTCCTGTGTTGTTTGTACATTTGTTTTGTTTTTAAGATTCCACATGTGTGAAATCTTATGGTATTTATCTTTTCCTGTCTAACTTACTTCACTTAGCATAATTCTCTCAAGTTCCATCCATGTTGTCACAGATGGCAAGATGCCATTCTCCTTTATGGCTGAGTAATATTCCATTCCATGTGGAATACACACAGACACACACACACACACACACACTATATTTTCTTTATCCATTCATCTGTTGATGGGCACTTTAAAATTTTTTTGTTTATTTATTTTGAGAGAGACAGAGACAGCATGAGTGGGGGAGGGGCAGAGAGAAAAGGAAAGAGAATCCCAAGCAGGCTCTGTGTTGCCAGCACAGATCCTGATGTGGGGCTTGAACTCATGAAACCATGAGATCATGACCTGAGCAGAAACCAAGAGTTGTAAGCTTAACCGACTGAGCCACCCAGGTGCCCTAGTGATGGACAATTTTAAATCACTTCCATATCTTGGCTCTGCTCACTAATGCTGCAGTGAACATAGGGGTACATTAATTTTTCCAAATTAGTGTTTTTCTTTGGATAAGTACTCATAGGTGGGATTGCTGGATCATACTGCAGTTCTATTTTTAACTTTTGAACAACCTCCATACTGTTTGTACCAGTTTTACATTCCCACCATCAGTACACAAGGGTTTCCTTTCCTCCATATCCTTGCCAACCCTTTTATTTCTCTTTTTTGATTTTAGCCATTCTGCCAGATATGAGGTGATATCTTGTGGTTTTGATTTGCATTTCTCTGACGATGAATGATGTTGAGCATCTTTTTATGTGTATGTTGGCCATCTGTATGGGGCTTTTTTGGAAAAATGTCTGAGTCTTATGCCCATCTTTTAATCAGATTGTTTTTTTGGTGTTGATTGGTATGAGTTCTTTATATATTTTAGATATTAACCCCCTACTGGATATATTATTTGCATGCTCTCCCATTTAGTCCCTTTTAAAAAACTTTAAGTATGGGAATGCAAGCTGGTGCAGACACCTTGGAAAAAAGTATGGAGGTTCCTCAAAAAACTAAAAATAGAACTACCCTAACCCAGCAATTGCACTACGAGGCATTTATCCACGGGATACAGGTGTGCTGTTTCGAAGGGACACATGCACCCCCATGTTTAGAGCAGCACTATCAACAATAGCCAAAGTATGGAAAGAGCCCAAATGTCCATCAATGGATGAATGGATAAAGATGTTGTGTATACACACACACACACACACACACACACACACACTAGAGTATTACTTGGCAATCAAAAAGAATGAAATCTTGCCATTTGCAACTATGTGGATGGAACTGGAGGGTATTATGCTAAGTGAAATTAGTCAAAGAAAGACAAAAATCATATGACTTCACTCAGATGAGGTTTTTAAGAGACAAAACAGATGAACATAAGGGAAGGGAAACAAAAATAATATAAAAACAGGGAGGGGGACAAAACAGAAGAGACTCATAAATATGGAGAACAAACTGGAGGGATTGTGGGAGGGGTGATGGGCTAAATGGGTTAGGGGCACTAAGGAATCTACTCCTGAAATCACTGTTTCACTATATGCTAACTAACTTGGATGTAAATTTTAAAAAATAAAAAATAAAATTAAAAAAATAAAAAAATAAATAAAAATTAAAAAAAAATTTAAGTAGGCTCTGCACCCAGCATGGGGCATGAACTCATGACCCCTAGATCAAGAATTGCATACTCTACCAACTGAGCCAGCTAGATGCCCCTTGGTAGGCCTTTTTTTTTTAAATTAAGTTTTTATTCTAATTCCAGTATAGTTAACATATAGTGCTTATATTAGTTTCAGGTATACAATATAGTGATTCAACACTTCCATACATCGCCCAGTGCTCATCACAGCAAGTGTCCTCCTGAACCCCTATCACCTGTTTCACCCATCCCCTCTCCCACCTCCGCTCTGGTAGCCATCATTTTGTTCTCTATAGTTAAGTGTCTGTTTCTTGGTTTGTCTCTTTCTCTTTTTCCTTTGCTTGTTTGTTTTGTTTCTTAAATTCCACATGAGTGAAATTATATGGTATTTGCCTTTCTTAGTTCACTTAGCATTATACTCTCTAGCTCCATCAATGTCCTTGCAAATGGAAAGATTTCATTCTTTTTTTTTATGGCTGAATAATAGTCCATTGTGTATATATACCACATCTTCTTTATCCATTTATCTGATGGACATGGCTACTTTCATAATTTGGCTATTGTAAATAATGCTGGTATAAACATAAGGGTGTAGGTATCTGTCTGAATTAATGTTTTTGTGTTCTTTTGGGTGGATGGCACAGTAGCACAATTGCTGGATCATAGGGTGCTTCTGGTTTCAACTTTTTGAGGAACCTCCATACTGTTTTCCAGAGTGGCTACACCTGTTTGCATTTCTACCAGCAGTGTACAAGGGATCCTTTTACTCCACATATTCGCCAACACTTGTTTCTTAAGCTTTTTATTTTACCCATTCTTACAGGAGTGAGGTGATATCACATTGTAGTTTTGATTTGCATTTCCCTGATGATTTGTGATGTTGAGCATCTTTGCATGTGTCTGCTGGCCATTTGTATGTCTTCTTTGGAGAAATGTCTGTTCATGTCTTCTGCCCATTTTTTCAAATTGGGCTGTTTTATGGGTGTTGAACTGTATAAATTCTTTACATATTTTAGATACTAACCCTTTATTAGATATTTCATTTGCAAATATCTTTTCCCATTCAAGATTCCCATTTTTGTTATTTTCTTTATAAATTTTATTTTAAATATTTATTTTTAAGAGAGCAAGAGCAAGCAAGCATGAGTGGGGGAGTGAGGGGCCGAGAGAGAGGGAGACAGAGAGTCTGAAGCAGGTTCTGTGCTGACAGCAAAGAGCCCCAGGCGGGACTTGAACTCACCAGCTGATTACCTGAACTGAAGTCTGATGCTTTACTGACTGAGCCACCTTTTAGTTTTTTTGACTGCTTCCTTTGCTGTGCAAAAGCTTTGTATTTTGGTGTGGTTCCAATAGTTTTTGCCTTTATTTCCCTTGCCTCAGGAGACGTATCTAGAAAAATGTCGCTACAGCTGATGTCAGAGACATTATTGCTTGTGTTCTCTTCTAGATTTTTATGTTTTCAGGTCTCACATAAGGTCTTTCATCCATTGTGAATGTACTTTTGTGTATGGTATAAGAAGGTGGCCCAGTTTCGTTCTTTTGCATGTTACTGTCTGGTTTTCTCAGCACGATTTGTTGAAGAGACTTTCCCATTAGTCTTTCCTTTTTTGAAGATTAATTGACCATATAATTGGTTTATTTCTGGGCTTACCATTTTGTTTCATTGAACTGTGTGCTGGTTTTTGTGCCAGTACCATCCTATTTTGGTCACTACAGCTTTGTCATATAACTTGAAGTCTGGAATTGTGATACCTCCGGTTTTGTTTTTCTCTTTCAAGATTGCTTTGGCTATTCAGGATCTTTTGTGGTTCCATACAGATTATAGAACTGTTTGTTACAGTTCTGTGAAAAATGCTGTTGGTATTTTGGTAGGGATTGCATTAAATGTGTAGATTGCTTGGGGTAGTACTGGCATTTTAACTATATTTGTGTTATGCCCAGAATTCGTGATCCCCAAATACCGCCAGGGAGCCGAGTCCGATGCAAAAGCAAAAGAGCCTTTATTCCAGCTAGCTCGAGCTCAATCCCCTACCTGCACCGACACAGCGGTGAGATACCAGGGAGAGCGAGTTTCAAAAGCACAAAGGTTTTATAGGGGTCTAGGGGCAGTTGGTGAGGTAATGGCTGTGGCCTCGGCCGATTGGCTGGGGAAGGGTCGTGGCCTCGGCCGATTGGCTGGGGAAGGGTCGAGTCCTGGTAGGCAGGTCGCTGGGCTGTTTTGATCAGGAAGTTTGAACGGGTGAGCCGGAGGTTACTCAAGGGGAGGAGGCGGGCGCGGTCTGAGGTTTCTGCGATTTTCCCAGAAAAGGGGTCATGTCGGGGACATAGTCACTCACGGTGGAGGACACAGAACAGGATGGAGTCGGCCGGCGTAGGCCCGCCCTTTCAATTTGTTCTTCCAATTCATGAGCATGGAATGTCTTTCCATTTCTTTGTGCCATCTTCAATTTCTTTCATCAGTGTTTTATGGTTTTTGGAGTACAAGTCTTTCACCTCTTTAGTTAGGTTTATTCCCAGGTATCTTATTCTTTGCAGTGCAATTTGTAGCTGGGATTATTTTATTAATTTCTCTTTCTTCATTATTGGAATATAGAAATGCAACAGATTTCTGTATGCTGATTTTATATCCTGTGACTTCCTGAATTCATTTGTCAATTCTAGCAATTTTGGGGGAGTCTTTCGGGTTTTTTATATATAGTATCCTGTCATCGGCAAGTAGTGAAAGTTTGACTTCTTAGTGATTCAGATGGTTTTTATTTGTTTTCATTGATTACTGTGGCTTAGGACTTCCAGCACTATGTTAAATAATAATGGTGACAGTGGACATCCCTGTCTTATTGCTGGCCTTAGGGGAAAAACTCTCAGTTTCTCCCCACTGGATGATGTTCATTGTGGAGTTTTTCATGCAAGACATTCATTATGTTCCCCCTAAATCTACTTTGTTGAGGGTTTTTTTTTTAAATCATGAACGGATGTTGTACTTTGAAAATGCTTTTTTTTTGCATCTATTGACATGATCACAAGGTTTTTATCCTGTTACTAATGTATCATGTTGATTCGTGAATATAGTCTGTTTTAATGGTTACCTTAAATGCCTGAAGCCAAAAGTATCTCTGTATATGTACACACACACACACACACACACACACGAAAAAAATACACTTGTAGTTTTTGCAGATTGGTTTGTGTGTTGGGATACTCCTTCAATGCTTAGCTAGGCTTTTTAAAATGAATTCTGCTTCAGCTTTCACTTCCCGAATGAGTGGAGCATGAAGTTCAGCCAGAAGTGAAAGGCGGGGGCATTCTTCGGTCCTGCGTATGCAGCCCGGCCGGGGCATGCCTGTGGACTTCCTGATTTCCTGGAATATGCAGGGGCTTTTAAAAGGCCTTTCCCCCCACGTATCTCCTTTCCCAAAGTCCTCTTTCCCCAGGGGTTCGGTCTCTCTTTCGCTCGTCTTAGGCTGCCACGGCCAGTAGCTTTGCTCCTACGTGCTTCTGGCAAATGCCCAAAGGCCACCCCTCGCCCCAGTCCCTCAGGGGGTCACTGGACAGATCCACAGCTCGTCAGTCCACTGAGAACAGAGTCTGCATCGCTCCTCCGGCACCAGCAGCCTGCACCGGGAGCTCCCACCGCCGTCTTCACGACCGCCGGCGGTCCGGAGGGTGGGGGACAGCACGCGGGAAATGCAAAATGCCACCACGCTCGCTCAGTGGCAGCGGAGCGGCTTCTTCACTGCGCTTTCCTCCTGTACAGGTTTTGGGCCAGATTTTAGACTTCCACGCAGGTTGATTCGGACAGTGTGCCAGCTGTTTTTGTGGAGGGACAGAGCCCTGGTGCTCCCTACTCCACGACTTTTAGACACTTGGCTCCTCTCCTTTTCTTGACATTACCAGGTTGTAGTCCTATGAAGAACTTAGTCTCCTACAGACACCGATTTTAACAATCTGTGGCACAAATGCATGGGTAAACAGGAAAATACAAGCCGGGTACATGGCTTATGACATTTCTACGCCTCACGTTCCCCGTTTTCCTCCTCTGAATCACTTTTCAATCCAGTCACTGATGCTTGGGCTTTTTACACGACACCGCTGTCCGTCCCACCGTGAGAGTTGGGACGTGCAATTCCTTGAAAGCTCCACTGTCATCCCCGGGACTTCACTCCCAGCCCGACACCCAGGGACTCGTTGGCCAATGCTGATTGTCACGTGAATCCCAATTTCAATAATAATTAAAAAAAAATACGTCTAACAATTGGCACTATGTGGGATGTACTTTTCCGGGAAACCAGATGAGGAAATGATTAATTTGGCTAAAGTAAGTCACAGAAGGCAACGGAGAGGTGCCGTTCGGGAGGCTAGAGAGTTGATGGAAGGACGCAGCCAGCCAAGCAGTAGAGGAAAAGCCCCGTCAGCAGAACCGTCGGCATCACCCGCAGGGGACCAGGCGGGTCTGGAGGATAGAGTTGAGTCACAGGTCAGTTGCTCGTGGTAGGAAATGGATTGAAAAGAGTGGGCTGTGGAGGGTACACACTCAGAAAGTGACACACTATGGTAGCGAAGAACTTTTCAGGAGATTCTGAGGAACACAGCGATGTGATGATGTCTTCCTCTTCGAAGCCCTCTTGGACGCCATGTGCAAAACGGACTGATTTGGGGTGGGCAAGCGCCACCAAGGGGGTGGCTGAGGAGCTGGGTCGTGGCAGGGAGGACAGACAGGTGTGGGCTGACGGCGGGATAAGTCCACAAGAAAACAGGCTGGGAAGGCAAACCGCCTCTCCTCTGTGTTTTTATTACTGGGAACGTGAGCAAATATATGGCAGGTTGGACAAATGAGCAACACGATCTGACATAACCAAATACCTGTTTTCAGCTCTGGCTACTGTGTGATCTGAGGGCTCAGTCTCCAGAGGCTGAATGCAGAAATTTTTACCAATCGGGGTCGGTTTTTAATAAATATACAGGACTTAACAGCACCAAGGATGTGACTCCAATTCACACGGACCTTGTGTTTTCATTACTTTAACCCGTCTTGCCTTTTCAAACTAATATATATTTGAATAAGTTTTACCCAAAAAAGTCTGTATTTGTAACCTCACTGTTGACTGAGATGAAACGCATAAAAATAGACCAAGAAGTTAAAATTAGTCCTAAGGCAGGTCAACAAAATATCTAATGTGATGGTTGAGAATAATAATCTAAAGAGGGCGCTGAAGTCAACAGTCTCTCTCTCGAAACTTCATTTTTACATTTTGGATAGCACCGCTCCCGGAACATTTGCACTGTTCCAGACTTTAATTTGGAGGAGACCTGTTCTTGCCTCACATCTTGTGCCACACGAAGCACCCCAAAATGATCTTTCATCAGAACCGAGTTATGGTCACTCTGTTATGGATGCGCAGGAGGACTTCCTAATTCTGACAGTGCTCAACAATACTCGAGCATATTTTAAGCATTTTCAGCCTCCTGGCTTTTCTAAAAGGCTGATGTGTTTAGAAAGTCCACAGGGAGGGGACTTCATCGGAACGTCTCAACTATGCGCAACACAGGAGCACCTTCATAAACACGGGGAAGCCAAGGCCTCCACGTTTTGAAGGTGTGCTTTCTTGACGCCTTCATTTGGGCCCTTCTGCTCAGAATACTGAAGACTCGAGAAGGCTCAAGTAATTACTTGAAACAGATCCCTAACGACGAGAAATGAACAGATCGGTATTTATCTTGAATAAATTTATAGTAGAGCTGGGAAGGGGCAGAAAGCGGAGGCATTTAAGAAAGGACTACAAACAACTACTGTCTTTCTGACAGCCCCTCAACCTTCAACTGCTCTATTATTTTTAAAAAAAGCCTTCAATTTTCCCTCAAATGTCACAAATCAATAGTTTGCTGGTCTATGATCTCTCCCCTTCTCCCTTCTTCTGGAAAAGGGAAGAAAAAAAATTTAAATCCAAAAGTTATCATTAGTGCATAATACACTAAAAAAATGTTGGCCTTCCATCCCTTTCAAGCTCAGTCCTAATCTGATATGTGAATCGACTAATCACCTCACTGAATTATTTTCATACGAATATGGTTCCTCCATATATTCATTTTACATTCTCTGATTGGAGAGAGCTTCCATAGTGTTTCTATGGGTTCCTAGATAAGAACCGAGACATGTCTTCAGCTTTTTCTTCGGTTAGGCATGAGCCCACACTGTATGTGTCCCCGGGTTTTACCCTTCATAGTTAATTAATCAATAGTGTAACATCATGTGCCCTCTCCAAGTAATTCTAAAGCAACATGTTTGTCCTTGTAGAAAACCTATAAAACATCCATAGTATATCATTAGAAATTACCTCTGGAATTGCCTGCATTAACTCCGGTGCAGTTTTTGGAGCGTTAAAAGTCTGGTGAGTGAGAAGCCGAAGCCAAGCACAGATGTGAGAAAGAGGCCACGTTGGAATAAGGTCAGTGATTTAATAAGTGCACTTGCCCAAAAACGCCTGCCCCAAATTGCAGGAAACAACGAACAAAATCAATCCATACCGTCTCTTCGTGCATTTTACAGTACGAAGAGCCAGCAACGTAATACGCTGTCAGAGCTGCTCGTGTGAATCTCTTTCTCCTAAAGAGGACCCACCCGCTTTAGACGCAGAAGGACTTCTTGGAATACCGGGCACAGAGAAAAGAGCCCGGAACTAAACACAGGACTGGAGCAAGACGCCACCGCCAGATGGCACTGCTTTAACAGGCCGAGCGTGAACGCCAGGGCGCGGGAGCTCGCGGGGAGCGCGGGGCCGCGGGACTTTGCGGGGGTCAAGCCGGCCGTCGGGCCCGGCGGGGCCTGCGAGCGCGGCAGCCCCCGGTATTTAGCGCGGCCGGCGGCTCCAACGTGCGTCAGGACTCCTCGTCTCCCGTCTGCTGTGCCCCGCGGTCCCTGCGGCTTGAAGCTCCAGCCGCGACGCCGAGCCTCGACCCCTAGGGCCGACTGGGCCCCGGGAACCCGGGGGAGAAGGGCCAAATTGGGCCCCGGGTTTCCGGAAACGTGCGAAGCCCCCCTCCCCCCCCCCGCGCCCTCCTTGGCGCTCGTGGCGCGGACCGGGGTCCCCAGGGCCGGAGCCGTGTCTGGAGAACGCCCCAGCACTCTGTCCTCGGTCCCGCAGTCGCCCTCCCCCAGCTTGCGCTCCCTCTGACGACGGGAACCGGCCGGGGACGCGCGCGCCGCAGCCAAGTCCTGGTTTTGATTTCACTGCCGCTCCGAAGAGCAAAGAGGCTCCAAACCCAACAAACAGGAAGGAGAGAAGGAGCCGGGGTGCGGGCAGAGGGAGGGCCATTCCCAGCAGAGGCGCTCGGGCCGGGCCGCGGACGGGGAGGAAGTGGCGCCCCTTCCCCTCCCGCGCGGGCCGGGGCGTGGGGGTGGGGGTGGGGGCAGCGAGAGGACAGCGGCCGGGGGCGGGAGGCGGGGGGGCGGGGGGGGGGCTCGGGGGCGGCTCCGGGGCCGGGCGGGGTGCTCGGGGCGGGGTCTCCCCGGGCGCCGCCGCCCGCCGCCCCCCTCCCCCTCCCCCTCCCCCTCCCCGCGGCCCCGGGGCGCCCCCGCGGTTCTGGAGCCGGGGCGGGGCGTGCGCGTCAGCTCGAGCTAGAAAAGGCGGCGGGGCCCGGCCCAGCGAGGTGACAGCCGCGCTCGGACACGGAGGCCGGCCCGACGCCGCCATGAGCGCCGCGCTCTTCAGCCTGGACGGCCCGGCGCGCGGCGCGCCCTGGCCCGCGGAGCCCGCGCCCTTTTACGAGCCGGGCCGGGCGGGCAAGCCAGGCCGCGGGAGCGAGCCGGGGAGCCTGGCCGAGCCGGGCGCCGTAGCCCCCGCCATGTACGACGACGAGAGCGCCATCGACTTCAGCGCCTACATCGACTCCATGGCCGCCGTGCCCACCCTAGAGCTGTGCCACGACGAGCTCTTCGCCGACCTCTTCAACAGCAACCACAAGGCGGGCGCGGCGGGCGCCGCCGCGGGAGCCCTGGAGCTGCTGCCCGGCGGCCTCGCGCGCCCCCACGGCCCGGGCACCGCCGCCCCGCGTCCGCTCAAGCGCG
>NC_064812.1:81484638-81587573 GCF_023721935.1 Panthera uncia
CTGCTGCCGGCGCAGGTGGCCGCGTGCGCGCAGACGGTGGTGAGCCTGGCGGCCGCGGCGCAGCCCACGCCGCCCACGTCGCCCGAGCCGCCGCGCGGCAGCCCCGGGCCGAGCCCCGCCCCGGGCCCGGCGCGGGAGAAGAGCGCGGGCAAGAGGGGCCCGGACCGCGGCAGCCCGGAGTACCGGCAGCGGCGCGAGCGCAACAACATCGCCGTGCGCAAGAGCCGCGACAAGGCCAAGCGGCGCAACCAGGAGATGCAGCAGAAGCTGGTGGAGCTGTCGGCCGAAAACGAGAAACTGCACCAGCGCGTGGAGCAGCTCACGCGGGACCTGGCCGGCCTCCGGCAGTTCTTCAAGCAGCTGCCCAGCCCGCCCTTCCTGCCGGCCGCCGGGGCCGCCGACTGCCGGTAACGCGCGGTCCGGGGGAGGGGGCGGGAGAGACTCACCAACGACCGATACCTCAGACCCGACGGGCCCGGGAGCGGAGCGCGCCCCGCCCGGACGCCGCGAGAGCCGCTGGGCGCCGGCCGCAGTGTCTTTGGGACGCGCCCACGGAGGAGCCTACGGCCTGGACTGAACCACCACTGAACTTCGAGAGAAGCTATGCGTGTTTCTTTCCCCTTAAGTTATTTTTATAATGGTAGCTTTTCTACATCTTACTCCTGTCGATGCAGCTAAGGTACATTTGTAAAAAAAAAAAAAAAAAAAAAAAAGGAAACAAACTTTTCAGACAAACCCTTTGTATTGTAGATAAGAGGAAAAGACTGAGCATGCTCACTTTTTTATATTAATTTTTACAGCATTTGTAAGAATAAAGAAGCATTTAAAACCACCCCCGATTCCCGTATTCACAGTGACTCCTGAATGCTGGTGGCCCCAGGACCTCGCTGGGGAAGGGCACGTTCCAGTGCCAGGCGTGCAGCAAGGCACCGGGGAGGCCGCGGGACTCAGGTGTGTGTCCCTGAGGGGGGACCTGAGCTCCCTAGAAGAGGGGATCTGCTTTGCTCTTTGAAACCTGCCAGAGTCTACCTCCAGATGTTTTGTTTGCTTAAGATCGAGGAAGCACGAATAAAGGAACTCGTGCTAGACTAGTAGCTTTCCGGTGGAAGGTGCTCCCAGAGAAGTTCCGGGACTTGGGGAGGAGGCTGGCGGGATGACCGGTCCTGCAGTTGACTTAGGGGCTCCTCTGTAGGCAAGAGCCCCCCGGGGCTAACTTCAGTTGGCTGCTGCAGGGGTGAGGGGTGAGGGGTGAGGGGAAGGATCCGGCTCTCCGCACAGCATGTCTGAGTCGTCTTTGGCTTCCATGGGACTCTGCTTTCACTTTCCTCAGTCTTAGGTACAGCTTCCAGTAGGTTTTCCGAGTGGGTGTAAACATAAGATAGTTCTGTGGTAGATGCAAAAGACGGTCAAAAAGCTCCTCAAAAGCAGCAGTCCTGCCAGTCGTTGAAATGTTTCAAAGCTTCATCAGGACAAATCAAGCCGTTCACCTTTCCCTCAATTAAAGCGGGTACTCGGCACCCTTTCTTGCTCTGGACTGCTAGGTCTATCTTTATGTAATTTAACCGTGGCCTATCATGATTGTCTTGTTATAAAGGAGGAAACAAAATCTTTATTGTCTAAAGACAATTTATTCATCATTTCGTGTTACTTTAAATCTCTGCCAACAAAGCCAACAATAACCAATCACTCCTCTTGAGTCTGTAATCTCGGCTGTCTGTGCACAGTACCCAGCATGATTAAACAGGCCTATAGGTATAGCGAGAATCACAGCAGGTAACTTATCTATACTTTAGGAGTAACGGTTTTAAACACTTAAAAATTACAAGTGAGCAGAATTTTTTTCTTGCTGTTTTAATACTGCCTAAGATGAAGTACAAAATGAAGGCCTCAAGCTTAGTTAAGTTTTAACGTAACATGTTCCTGAATTTGCAGAAAGGTCGTAAAATATAACTGTAGAAAAAAGCATTTTGAGGTAGAGTTTACAAAATTATCTTGCTAACATTTGCCCTAGAAAAATCTAAGTTCCATTTCAAGATCATACAGTACACTCACTCTGCCCGTAGTTAACAGATAACTACCCCAAACCACCACCACCTCCGCTGCATCACAAAGTTCACAGCTCCTGTGGCGACGGGCAGTGTCGGGAAGAGGCTCTTCCTGCAGTCAGGAGCTCGATTTCCTCCAATCCAACGCAGCTAGCCGGGTGGGTGGTTACGGACCGGACAAAACAATTCAACAACCCCACCTCCTTTCCGAGGACACTCTGCACTTCATAACTCTGCAGTGACAGAAGGCATGCCGGTTAAAGCAAATAGAGCTAGCCCCGGACGTCCTGTTCCCAACAACACAGAACACCAAAGAGCAGAGCAGAAGGTCCTTCCCTTAGTCTGTGACCTTCCACTTTGCAAATGGTGAGAACAACAGGGTGAGGAAGAAAAAAAGTGACAGGCTAGATAAAAGCCCTGTTGATTATGGCAAATGAAGGAGCTCCTGTTTTCTGATCTCTGTTAGTGGATGCAACGACAAGGACGTCCCAGCTGGCTATCCTTGGAGAGGAACTGGGGACTGACATACAAAGGGATGTGCCCCGGTCTCTAGTGGGAAGGCTGGGGGCAGGGCACGCATCATGCTTGCAGCTGTCTTCCACTTCCTTTGGGACACTTCCCCAATCTAGCAACACTTCTGGTCAAAGGATTGCCTGGTACTTTGCCCCAAACTTCCCTCCTTAACGGGATCCCGTTTTTTCTAGAGTAACTCTTCTCAGGCCAAACATACAGAAAGCTTTTTCTTCACACTGTTTGAGGAGTATCTTACAGGCAGGTTTCATCTCTAGATGAGAACTCAGGGCACTGGACAGCATGGGAACCAGATGACTGTGCTAGGAAGGTGTGGCAGGTTTCAAACCTCAGAACGCTTTCTTCCAGGGGTTGGGGGGAAGTGGGACTGAAAATAAAGAGCGGCTCAAACTCGCTGGGATGAATCCCATCTCTGGCTTCAGCAGAGACCGAAGCCCTGGAAGGTAACAGGTTCTTTCAGAGGCTCTTTTGCTGCCACTTGCAGAATGCTGTCTGAGGCGCACCACCCCTCCTCTGCGCAAGACCCCTTCACACAACTCTATGGTAGCTCAGGTCTGTATGTTTTAGCTCACTCCTTCCATCGTTAATGTGTCTTCGCGAAGGAGATGGAGGCTGGAGGGCTCTGACAACGTGGCAAAAGTAGGCACGTGTCTGTGGCGCCCTGGTGCCCTCCCATCGAAGGTGGGCACCTCACTGCCCTTACCCTGGCTCCTGGGCTGGACTTAGTGACTACTTCTCACGGAAAGTATGGTGGAAAGGACACTGAGTGGCATCCCCAGCTTGGTCAGGAAGGAGCCCAGCTTCTGCCTGCATCTCTTGGGATCCAGACACATATCGTGAGAGAAGCTAGACTATGTGGCCAGAGCCCGAGAAGGTCCCAGGCAAAGGAGCACAGCAGTCAGTTGGGGACTGAAGGGCGTTTTGTGAGTCCAGCCTAGGCTTTGGGGCACCAACTGATGGCCCGCAGAGCTGTCCTGGCAGAGCCCTACCCAAACTGCAGTTCTGTATGCAGAGTAAGTATGGAGGCCACCTAAGCTTTGGGGTGGTTGGTTTTGAAGCAGTAACATGATGTTCAACCTGGGATCAACCTGGGATGTGAACACTGCTCTACCGCCAGTCCACAAGATCGTTCTGCTTTCCCGTCTTTGAAGTAAGGCATATTGTAACACACCCAGCCTATTCAATGTGATCAGTAGTTTTGGTTTCTTCAGTGCTTAATGGAGGGATGGGGGAGTAAGAGTTGCAGTCAAGACAGGTGAAGAGGGGTCAAAGGGCAGCTCAGACCCTTGATTTCAGCTCAGGTCGTGGCCCCAAGGTCATGGGATTGAGCCCCGCAACAGGCTCTGTGCTGAGTGTGGAGCCTGCTTGAGATTCTCTCTCTCTCTCTCTCTCTCTCTCTCCCTCTCTGTCCCTCTCCCGCTTGTGCACTCTCTCCCTCTCTAAAACACAAACACAAACAAAAAAAGACAGATGAAGAGGCGGAACTAAAGTCTCTCACTGGACAACCGTGGCTGAGGCCTTCCTCAGCCCCAGCTCATCTGTGCCATTGATGTCAGGTTCGTGGCCCACTGCCTTGATCATTCGTCAAGGACTTGCTATAAACCAAGAGGGGTCTGATCCTGGAGAGATGGCAGAGAACCAGACAGCCGCAGGACTGTGGGGTGTGGAGGGCGCCCATAGGGCCGTGCAGAGTAAGGGGTCGCCATCCCCGGCTGGGAGGACTGAGGTAGGCCGGCTGGGTACTTCTTTGCTGTCTCTCACTACTTGTACATTCGTGCGTGGGGAAGTAGGAGGCCCAGGCACTCCTACACTCACTTAGGTAAAGGTGGAGAATTCTGGCTTGTAAACAAAGTCAGGAACAGATCATTCCTTCTTACCAACATCAGATTTGGCAGCGATAGATTATAATAACCACATCATAGTCAATAATAACTATATCACTGATAAGTGGAAATCAAACGATAATTATGTTTGGGGGGAATTAAGATGGAAAGGTACAGAACAGTCACACTAGCAAATGCAAGCGCACTGTTCATATGAACGGACTGAATGTACATACGTGTGAAATGGGTTTGTTTTTAAAAGGCGCACTACATTTCCCTTCAACTTTTATTTTTCTGAAAGCTAGGAAACAAACTCCAAATTTCGTATCACTATAATGTGACCTTTGACAACTAACATGTACAACAGCAGCCGCTCCATTTCTCACCTCTGTAGCTTGAACACGTCAAAGTTTCGGTATAAAACTTCACACTCCGGTGTCCTGACCAGAAACAGTACATCTGTTCCAGGGAGTGGAGCTATGGTTCTCATGGAAAGACTAATTTGATTCTTTGGATTTTGGCAAATGTGCATTCTCACCCAGAAAATGGACAGAATCAGGACTGCAAAACTCATGCTCATGTCTCCACAGAGGACCTTCTTACACCCATCTTCTATCAGCTCCTTGCAGGATTCTGCACTACCGAGATGTTGGGGACGTTAAATAAGGCAAAGGTGGAAGAAAAACGGTGAGCACAGTTGGTGGCCCGCTGTAGTTACCGACTCACATTTTACTTGGACACAGTCAGGGAGTACTTGCTCACGAGCCCTCCCATCAGTCCCTACACGTGAAGCAGCCCTTGGGATACAGGTTTGGCGTGGGGCTGGAGGTGTCCCCATGCTGCACTAGGGAGCTATGCCCCCGCCGGTGCGCTGTACCCCAGGGAGAGAGCCAGAAACTCTTTTTAGGGCTCCACGGGCAGTTCCGCCCTGAAACCTGGTCGGACCAGTGATCCCCTAGGATCCTATTCGTGGATTCATCCACGTCCCAGTTTAGTCCAAACTTTGAGAGCCATGGTTTTGAGGGAGGAGTGTGAATGGCTGCTCCACCTCCTGTGCTGCCGACCTCTGCGCCTCAGGAGGGGCTGGCAGCTGCCGGAGGCAGAAGCCCCTCGCACCTCCGGAGGAGCCCTGCGTTCCGGCTGCAATCGGAGCTGGAATTTGGCCATGGGATCCCATCAGAAAGTTCTGCAGATGGCCAGCCCGCTTTTCGCCACAATCTGCCCAGCTGGCCCAAGTCTGCTACTTGGATGTGGACCCACCGCTGGCCACAGATACCTTTTGTGACCTGGGAACTGTGCCCTGGCACCATCGCAGCGGTCAGTCCCCCGTGCTCTTCTCCGGGGTTCAGTGAGTCCACGGGCCACTTGTGGTGCTAGCAGATGGTTTTGACCAGACATGTCAAGGACAGACCTTTCCTGTTTATGAGGGCCAAATTTTACAAGGAAGAAACTGTCTCTAGGCCGTAAGTTATGTATGTTCAGGTGGTGGTGTTCTTGAAGGAGCACACCGCTTCACTAAGCCTCACACCACAGCAACTCTCAGGGCAGGCAAAACGGTTCTGAGAAATAACGGTAATGTTCCAGTTACTCAGACTCTGGAATACCCAGCAATTAACAAACACAAGACGTGTGCCTCAGATATTGCCGTTCTCTTAACGTAAAACCATGGCAGGCCTTGAAGGGTCAACTGTCTTCCTAAAATCAAAGCCAGGGAGATAGATTCATGGATCTACTGCAAGACTGGTTAGGAAAGCGCCTCAATCCCACAAGGGAAAGGTCTCGTGAACAGACTCGGCCCTTGCCGGGAAGAGACCGCGGTGTGGCGCGCCCACGTCTCGGCCTACTCCACACACCGAGGACGCGCCCGATTCCACTGCGGCACTCCGCTGTGACCGAGAGTGCGGGAGGCGGGGGTCTGCACCTGGGGATGATCCACTGACTCGGGCTGAAGCGCACAGGGCTGGACACCGGGGCTGCGTGTCCCTGGACTTACCCCATCTTCGCAGGCGGCGAACCTCAGGAGCGAAGAAACACTGGCCTGGGACAGCTGCAACGACAGCGGGGCGGGCGGGTTAAACCCCAGGATGGGTGCCAGTGCTCAGCCCCGCGCCCGGGGTCCATGTCGAGTCTTCATCTCTCCGGTAGCTTCCCTCTCCAAGTCTTAAGTCCAACGTGACTGTAAGTCACAGACACGGGAAGACAGTGTTCCTGAGGGGGAGCCCTTCCCTCCCCTCCCCCAGGGAAGGAAAAACAGAGGCCGCGCTCCCAGCTGGCGGTGCGGCAGAGGGGCTCTGTGACAACAGAGTGGGACGCACGCGAGCACCGCCCGCCTCCTACCTTGACCCTCACTGTGCACTGGGGGCGAGAGGGGCAGTCCAGGAACACCTGCAAGTGCCTTCTGGGAAGAGGAGAGATGACCACGCGGGAGCAGTCCCCACAGGAAAAGGCGCCTCTGTTGTTTGGAAACACACAGGGAAGATAGGACTTGGAAAGCACAAATCAGAAGAGTCTAGTGGTAGACAATTTTTTCTAAACACGAGTGTTTGCTGAGACAGAAAAGGGGATTTACCCTCAGAAACGAAATTCCTGAAATAGGCCAGAAGAAGCTCCAGGCTCAGCCTGTTCTGAGGGACCAGTGTCAGCCTCCCGCTAAGGGCTGCGTAGGTAACTGATGCCCCAAGGGACGGAAGGGACACGGGCAGGGCAGTCTCATTCGAGCTGGGAGAGGGGGGACAGCAAACATCCCACGAAGCCAAGTGGAGGCCCTGGGCTCAGCAAGCAGAGGTCAGGGCTTCCCTTCTGCCTCAACAGGACAACCTCCTCCTTGTCACCAGTAGCTATGCTCCTTACTGCCACCAAGTAAGCCTGTGACTCAAACTCTTCTTGTCTCTTAAATATGATCCAGTAATGACTTGTTTATACCTAAGGCCACCGGCCCAGGAGGCGTCAAGGAGACAGCTGTCCTTTACTTATTAAGAAGCAGAAAAGTAACAATCGGGCCTCCTCCTGTCAGGTGACAAAGTCACCTTGGGAGGCTGGGGAACCGGCTCAGAGAACTACATTGATACCCAACCCCCTGGGGCCCAAGGGAGGGTATGCAGTAATGCTCGTCCAGGGAAGGAATGTCTGTTTACACAGATGTTCACTGGTCTCTGGAAAAGTCTGTACCCCCACAGAGGACAAGCTGTAGAGTCACCAAGTTTGTCTCATTCATTCACATTGGCCCTGAGTTTTTCTTTTTACTCCTGACCGGAGATAAAGGAGCTGAGTACAAAACCGGGCTCTTTCCTCTTTGGTGAACTGCGAGGACCGGCAACACGCCCTGCCATGAGGAAGCAAGCTCACCTTGCACCACGGCCTTCTAGCTGCAGTGCCGCTACTTGGCTTCCGGGTGGGAGTCATGCCTGGGCCCTGGCAGGGGAAGCTGGCCTGAGGCAGCGTGGCACTGGGGCCCTAGGACTGGCTGCGGCTGCCCTGGGCTCTTTCAGGACAGCTGCTGCATGCTTACCTGTCTCCTGGGCTCTGCTCCAGTCTCTCGTTGCCACACAGGTCACAGGTGGGCCATGAGAAAGCCGTGCTCTCATCCACACCAACCACAGTGCCTGGGCCCATGTGAAACAAAGATGGAGTCTCAGGGGCAGTGTCCGCCCTCCCAACTTCTCTCTGTCCCTCAGGCCCTAGATGCTAGTGTGAGGTTCCTCAGGTTGTTCTCTCCCTTGTGCGTTTATACAAATGTTCCCAAGCTTTTTATAATTTCCATGTACTGCACAAACAAAACTACAACAATAAAAAGTAAGTTGTTTAAAACTTGCCCATATTACTACCTAACCAAGTATTTCCATTCTGCCTCATTGTTTTCCGTTTTTTTCCAGATGTGTACATACTGAAATCATTACAAGCAAGCTGTCGGGGCAGTGTCTCACACTACTTTGTAGGTTGCTGTAGAGCTGTTGCAAGGACTGTCTTATTTGATATTCCATTTAAGTCACGGTTACCTCCATAGTGGACATACAGGTCTGAGGCAGTGGAAATCTTTCCACGTAAGGTCCTTATTGTACTGAGATCTCTTTCTCGGGCTAGATTCCTGGAAGCAGAATCACTCTGTCAAGAGTACGAGTGTTGGAGATACAGAAACACCCTGTTAGAAGCTGTGTCCCACAAGGAGGTTCACAGTCATTCACACTGTCACCATCCATTCACAGAGTGTTAGCCTCACCTCAGTATTTGCTTCCTTGATAAGTATAATGGAATTCCTGATGTTCATTTCCACTTCTTTGGTAAGGAAAGAGAAGTATTCTTATTGGTTTGTTACCCTCTTATGTGATTTCTTTGGTTTCCTTATTTCTTTTGTAATCCAATATTTGTGATTTATTTATTCAACAAACAAATGTGTATACAATGCTACTTAGTGTGGGATATACATGTAGCATGAAATATATAATGATGAATACTACAATCCCCACTCTTGTGGACTCTCCAGTCTGGTTGAGAAGAGAGATGAACAAATAATGAGAAAAATATGAATATGGGAGAAAACATTCACAAAAACATATCGGATAAAGGACTGTTATCCAAAATATACAAAGAACTCTTACAACTCAACAATAACACAGACAACCCAATTAAAAAATGGGCCTAACACCTTCATAGATACCTCACCAAAGATAATATAAGATGGCAAATAAGTATATGAAAGATGTCAAACATCATATGAGCAGGGAAATGCAAATTAAAACAAGGAGAACACAAACACACACACACAAAATTCCAAGTAATCCATTTAAAAACAGGCTGAGGACCTGACTAGATATTTTTCCAAAGAAGACATCAAGATGGCCAACAGACACATGAAAAGATGCTCAACATCACTGATTAAAAGGGAAATACAAATCAGAACAACAAGATATCACCTCATACCCGTTGGGATCACTAAACTCCGAAAGACAAGAAATAACAAGTGCTGGCAAGCATGTGGAGAAAGGGGAGCCCTCATGTACTGTTGGTGGGGATGCCAACGGGGGCAGCCACTGTATGGAGGTGGCTCAAAAACAGTATGGAGGTTCCTCAAAAAATTGAAAATAAAAATACCATATAATCCAGTAATTCCCCTATTGGGTATTTAACCAAAGAATACAAAAACACTAATTGGAAGATATATACACTCTGATGCTTATAGCAGCATTATTTACAATAACCAATTTATGGAAGCAGTCCAAGTGTCCCTCTATGGATGAATGGATAAAAACAGATGTGATACACATACACACACACAGGGGAATATTATTCAATCATAAACAAGAATGAGATCTTGCCATGTGCAATAAAAAGGATGGACCTAGAGGGTATTATGCTAAGTGAAATAAGTCAGTCAGAGAAAGAGAAATACCATATGATTTTGCTTATATGTAGAATCTAAAAACCGAAACAACCAACCAAACAAACACAAAGTAGAAACAAACCCATAAATACAGAGAACAAAGTGGTAGTTGCCAGCGGAGAGAGGGGTGGGGGATGGGCAAAATGGGTGAAGTGTTACAGGCTTCCAGTCATGGAATAAATGTTATGAGGATACGATAATAGAGCTGTATGGTGACAGATGGTAGCTACCCTTGCAGTGAGCACAGCACAATGGATAAAGTTGTCAAATCACGATGTTGTACACTTGAAACTCCTGTAACACTGTGAGTCAACTATAATAAGTAAAACAAAACAAAATACCCAACAATGAGATAACACTATGCACCTATTAGAAGGGCCAAAATCCAGAACACTGACCCCACCGTATTCTGGTAAGGATATGGAACAATAGGAACTCGCAGTCATGGTCGGTGGGCATGCAAAATGGTACAGCTACTTCGGAACACAGTTTTGGCAATTTCTTATAAAACCAAACATAGTCTTACCATATGACCCAGCAATTGTGCTTGGTGGTATTCATCCAAAGGAGTTGAAAATTTATGTCCACACAAATACCTGTATACAGATGTTTACAGCAGCTTTCTTCTTCTTCTTTTTTTTTAAGTTTTTATTTATTTATTTTGAGAGAGAGGGAGAGAGAATCCTAAGCAGGCTCCGCAATGTCAGCACAGAGCCCTATGCGGGGCTTGAACTCACGAACCATGAGATCATGACCCGAACCGAAACCAAGAGTTGGACACTTAACCAACTGAGCCACCCAGGCGCCCCAGCAGCTTTATTCTTAATTGCCACAACTTGGAAGCAACCAAGATGTCCTTCAGCAGGTGAATGGATAAACCGTGGTACATCCAGACAATGGGATATTATTCAGCACTAAAAAGAAATGAGCTATAATACCATGAAAACATACATGGAAACTGAATTCATATTGCTTAGTGAAAGAAGCCAGTTTGAAAAAGCCATATACTGCATGATTCTAACTATACAACATTCTGGAAAAAGCAAAACTACACAGACAGTAAAAAGATCAACGGCTACCATGTGTTAAAGGGGAGGGAGGGTGAATAGGTGGAGCAGAGGATTTTTATGTCAGTGAAACTACTCAGTCTGATACTGTGATAATGGATACATGTTGTACATTTGTCTGAACCCATGGAAGTACAATACCAAGAAGGAACTCTAATGTCAACTCTGGACTTTGGGTGATTATGATGTGACAATGTAGGCTCATCAACTGCGACAAATTTATCACCCTGGTGGGGGATGTTGATAATGGGGGAGGCAGTGCATGTGCAGGGGCAGGAGGTATGGGGAATCTCTGTAACTTCTGCTCAACTGTGCTGTAAACCTAAAACTGCTCTAAAAATAGTCTATTAAGGGGGTGCCTGGCTGGCTCAGTATGACTCTTGGTCTCAGGGTGGTGAGTTCAAGCCGCACATTGGGCACAGAGCCTACTTAAAATAAATAAACACATATATAGTACATTCATAAATAAATAAAAATAGTCTATTAAATATTATCATGAAATAAATGCTAAATTGAGAAATGGAAAAGACCCTTGGAGGTAGAGAAGAGAGGCTCTCCAGCTAGCTTGAGGTCAGGGAAGGTTTCCCAAAAGAAGAGACACGAGGTGTGGTTGTAGGTGGGTGACAGGTGCTGGTGGGGCTGGAGGCCAAACAGGCATGAAGGAAAGGCAAATGATATGGCTGAGAGGTTGGGAACCCAAGTCACTCAGGGTCTTGCTAGGGATGTTAGACTTGGAAGGCATGAGAAGTCAGTGAGGAATTTTAAACAGGAGATTGAGATGCTCTAATTGTCTTGAAATGACAATTAGATATAGATATCTTGATATAGATATCATCTAGATACATTAGCAAACCATAGACCATTCTTGTTGAAAAGTGGTGAGATTAGACATTTGAAAAGGTGTGACCTAAGTTTCCAGAAAAATAGAAGAATCATCCCTCCTAGTCCTGGAGCAAAGACTTTCATTCTCCACTAGAACAAGCATTAGGAGAAACGTATCTGTAGGGGATAAAACAATTGTTACAACTAAGTAGGCTTGATTTATTAAAATGCATTCATGCAAGCCTACTTGAATGACTTTTTAAAAATGAAAATAATAGATCTTGATTTTGAAAAGGCTGTCCCAGCTAATTTCATTGTCCTTGCAAATCTAATCAAGATTGAGTCAAAGGGATAAAAAGTAAAGTCAATAACGGCTTATAATACAGCCGGAAAGGAGTGTTGACCAATTCACAAGAGGCAGACGCATAAGTAGGGCCAAGTGGGATGAGGGTTCCCATGCCACGGGTGTGTGTGCCCAGTGCCAGCTGGTTCACAGCAGTACTTGCTAAGTGTATGCTACATGAACTAATTAAAAGAAGACTGCTACCAACTAAAGTTCCTTTGTATCCTAAGATATCTTTGGGTGTTAACTGCGCTTACATTTAGATGGGATTAAGCAATTTCCTTCCAGCAGGGAACAAGACACAGTTGAAGAAATATATTTCATCTGGGGTACACACCACTGGAGATGCCTTCCAGTAACTCGAAATAAATTCCAAGGGATGGCTGGGAAGTGTACTATTAAACTGTTAGCATCTAGAACATTTGCTTAAATGAAAACAAAAGGGGGAAAAAAACCCCATTTTTGTTAGAGTTTGAGGGTTGTAACCATACTCATTGTTTGGCTGCAATGCACTATTAGAAGCTTTTACTTTTTGGGGTGCCTGGGTGGCTCAGCTAGTTAAGCATGGACTCTTGATTCCAGCTCAGGTCTTGATCTCACAGCCCTGAGTTCAAACCCTGCATTGGGCTCGACACTGGGCATGGAGTTTACTTAAAACATAAAATAAAATAAACTTTTTACTTTCCCTGTCTTATTTACAGGAATCTCTTGTAATCAGGTTTGGGAAAGGTGTATCACAGATCCATTAAAACATGTTTTCAAAAAGGTTCTTTCACAGGCTCCTTCCTGGGAAGCGCAGTGGCTCCTTTCCAGTAGGGGACAGGGCGGCTCCGGGCTCCGGTATTTTCTTCAGTGACTTTCAACTCTCTGGCACACCCTCCTCTCCACTCGTGTTTTCTAACGGACAGAAGCTGGGGCTCAGAAGTGAGGCCAAAGCCTGGTCTGAAGATAGGACTTGGCCACACATTTCCAGGGAGGCAGAGTACAAATTTACACTTGCTGTGTCGGTGCCCCTGGCATTGAGCGAGACCACCACCCACTAGCGAGGGGAATGTAAGCAAGTGGTGAGCAACGCAATGAGATAAAAATCAATGCTGCAAAACTTTTTTATCCTAAAAGAAGTGAACTGGGAAGAGCCCTTGCATAGGGTGGATGCTGATGATTGGGAAATGACACCAGAAGGCCTGGCAACCCAAGCACGTCAGTGAGCACTGTCCCCCACGGGGGCTCCGTTTTCCAGGAACACTTGAGCAGATGGAGCACTCGAGCAGATGGAGCACTCGAGCAGATGGAGGACTCTAGCAGACAGATGGAGCACTTGAACAGATGGAGCACTCGTGCAGGTGGAGATGTTTGTTCTCAGTGAAGGACTAGCTCACGGGGCCATACTCTGACTTTGTTCAAGCTCTACTCGGGGAAAATGCTCAATGTTCTGCAAGGTCCACACCACTGTTGGAGACCCTGATGCCCACCTGATTTAGCTGCTGCAGAGAGCTGTCCACCTCCCAGCACTGACCTCCCGCAGATGGTGAAAGAGCCTGCTTGGAGCTCTCTTTGGACAAGCCATCACTGGACTTTCCAGGACAGGGAAGGGCAGAGTAGAGCAAGGCTGAGTTATGGAGAAAGGGGTGTCTGCTATTGTTACCTCACTGAGTAGTAAGGACTCTAGGCTTGTGTGGCTTTGATTGGAGTCAGATCTGGACAAGTCCACAGCTGGCTGGAAAGCAGGGAAGCCTCTGTGGCCCTTCATCCATCAGTGGGATCTGTTCACTGCCCCAGCCTCTACCTTACGTGGGGTGTTCTTGCATGGGAGACTGGGCCAATCTTTGCTATTCTGCAGCTGGGGTTTTGTTTTCTCTAAATCCCTAGTTAACTGGTTCTTATCAGGGGATCTGGCAGCTCTGTGATAATAGTGTTTACATATCCACCTGACCCACCCAGAGGCCTGCAGGATACCTTCAGATAGAGATCCACAGGGAACTCTACATTAAAGTGGTGGCATGTGAAGAAAAGGATAAAAGTCAGAAGCTGGATCTACATAAACTAAAGGAAGAGCATCAGAGAAGGAATAATAAAAATTAATGTAAAACATAATAGTTTGCTTAGGTCATTAATAACAACAATGTATTCAGTGATTATACCTTATGGATAAGTGAATGTCAGCAATGTTCTAAGGAATGGGAGAGAGGAATTGAGAATATCCTTACAAGATACCTGTACTACCCTTGAAGCAGGATAGTGTTATTTCAAAGTGGACTTGGTTAGTTATAAATATATATTGCAGTATCTAGGGCAACCACTAAGGAATGTTAAAAAAAAAAAAAAAAAAAAAAAAAAAAAGCAAGCGCCTGGATGGCTCAGTCAGTTAAGCATCCAACTCTTGATTTCAGCTCAGGTCATGATCTGAGATCTGTGAGATCAACCCCTCTGCACTGTGCTGTCAGCTCAGAGCCTGCTTGGTATTCTGTCTCTCCTATCTCTCTGCCCTTCCCCCCCCACTGTCTCTGTCTCTCTCAAAATAAATAAATAAACATTAAAAAAAAAAGAATGTTAAGAAAAGTGTAATCAATATGCTGAGAAAGAGGAGAAAATAGAGTCATAAAATACTCAATTAAAATGAGAAAATGCAGGGGTGCCTGATGGCTCAGTTCATTGAGCAGCTTGATTTTGGCTCAGGTCATGATCCCAGGGTCATGGGACTGAGCCACTATGTTGAGCCCCACATCGGGCTTCCCACTGAGCATGAAGCCTGCTTAAGATCCCCTGTCACTCTCCCTCTGCCCCTCTCCCCAGCTCGCACTCTAATGTCAAAAAAATAAAAAAAATAAAACAATAAAATGAGATAAAGCAGGAGGGTGGAAGACAAGTTCCCTGAATAGAAAACAATTATAAATACGATAGATATTAATCCAATTATATAAATATTCACTTCATATGTGAATGGTCTAAAAACATAAATTAAAAGAGACTGTCAGAGTGGACAAAAAAACATGAGCTAACTCTGTTGTCTACTTCAACTATAAAGACACATAGAGATTAAAGTAAAATTATAGAAGAAAGATATACCTTGCTAACACTAATAAGTTAAAATAGGTATATTAATTTTAGACAGAGCAGACTTCAGATCCAGGAAAATTATTAGAGAGAAGACAGAAAAGGCATTAAATAATGATAAAGGGGTCAATTCGCCAAGAAGACATAACAATTCTTAATGTGTATGCACCTAACAACAGACTGTGAAAATATGTGAAGTAAACTGATAAAACTTCAAGGAGAGATAAAGAAACCCACTATTATATTTTATTTATTATTCTTTGAGACTTCAATACCCTTCTATCAATGACTGAAAGGTCCAAAGGCAGACAATCACAAAGACAGCTGAACTGAACAGCATCATCAATCAATTGGATCTAATTGACATTTATAGAATACTCAATCCAATGACAGCAGAATAAACATTCTTCTCAAGCTCACATGGAATATCCATCAAGACAGACCACAAAGTGGGGCATGAAACACATTTAAAAGTATAGAAATCATATAGAAATCAGGGGGACCTGGGTGGCTCAGTCAGTTGGGTGTCTAACTATTGATTTCAGCTTGGGTCATGATCCCGGGGTCGTGGGATTGAGCCCCACATTGGGCTCTAGGCTGAGCGTGGAGCCTGCTTAGGATTCTCTCTCTATTCCTCTGTCTCCTCTCCTGCTCATGTGCTCTCTCTCTCAAAAAAGGAAAGAAATCATACTAAGTATGTTCTTAGACCACAACGGAATTAAACAGAAGTCAATAACAAAAAGATAGCTGAAAACCCCCAAATAACTGGAGATTAAACAATACACTTCTAACTAACACATGGGTCAAAGAAGAAATCTCAAGAGAGGTTTTAAAATATTTTCAACTAAATGAAAATTAAAACATATCAAAACTTGTGGGATGTAGCAAAACCAGTGCTTAGAGAGAAATTTATAGCACTCTATGCATATATAAGAAAATATCTAATATATAGCTTTCATCTTAGGAAAAATAAAAAGAGAAGCAAATTACAACCAAAGCAAAGGGAATATAAGCAATAATGAAAATTAGAAGAGAGATCAATACAATTAAAAACACAAAATCAAGAAGAGAAATTCAAGAAACCCAAATTTGATCCCTTGAAAAGATTAATAAAAATTATCTGATAAACTTCTAACAGTCTAATCAACAGTACCAGAGACAGAAGAAACAAATTAATTTTATCAGAAATGAAAGAGGGGCCATCATTACTGATCCCATGGACAGTAAAAGGATAATAAAATAATGTTATGAACAACTCTACCCACCCCCCAAATTTGCTAAATTACGTGAAATGGATCAATTCCTTGAAATACACAGTCTATCAAAACTCACACGAGAGGAAACAGATGATCTGAATAAGCTAATCTCTATTAAAGAAGTTGAATAAATAATTCATAATCTTCCAAAACAGAAAATAGCAGGACCAGAAGGATCACAGGCAAATTCTACCAAACTTGTAAGTAAGAAATCATACCAATCCTCTACAATCTCTTCAGAAAATAGAAGCAGAAGGAATATTTCCTAAACTCATTCTATGAAGACAGCATTACCCTAAAATAAAACCAGATAAAGACAATTACATGAACGAAAAATACAGAATAACACCTCTCATGAACATAAATGCAAAGTCCTTAACAAAATGTTAGCAAATCTAATCTATATAAAAAATATATACCATAACCAAACGTGGGATTTATTCCAGGTATACAAGGCTGGTTCAATATTTAAAAAAATCAATTAATGTAATCTGTCATATTAATGGACTAAAGAAGAAAAATCATATGATCATATCAAAAGATGTAGAAAAATAACTTGGCAATATCCAACACCCAGCCATGATAAAAACTCTCAGCAATCCAGGAATAGAGAAGATCTTCCTTAACTTGGTAAAGAACACCTACAAAAACCTACAGGTGGAAGAAACCAATAAAGAAGTCATATGTAGGAAACAGTGACTCAAACTTAAATGAGTAATATGAGGGAGTCCTAGGACAGTAGTTAAGCAAATAGTTAAGACTGTCTTGGTGGGGGAGAAAGCTCTAGGAGGGAAATTATAAAGGAAAAGGATAACTCCAATGATTTGTCATCATTTTTGGAGATTTGAAAAAAAAAAGTGTGGTACAGGCAATACAAGGAAAATGAAAGTCAATATAAAATTCCATGAGGCAAACCCCATAAAAAAATCCCTATCAGCATTCTTCACAGAACTAGAATAAACAATCTTAAAATTTGTATGGAACCAGAAAGAAAAGAAAAGAAAAGAAAGAAAAAAACCAAAGCTGGAGGCATCACAATCCCGGACTTCAAGATGTATTACAAAGTTGTAATCATCAAGACAGTGTGGTACTGGCACAAAAACAGACACTCAGATCAATGGAACAGAATAGAGAACCCAGAAATGGATCCACAAACGTATGGCCAACTAATCTTTGACAAAGCAGGAAAGAATATCCAGTGGAATAAAGACAGTCTCTTCAGCAAATGGTGCTGGGAGAACTGGACAGTGACACGCAGAAAAATGAACCTGGACCACTTTCTTACACCACACACAAAAATAAACTCAAAATGGATGAAAGACCTAAACGTAAGACAGGAAGCCATCAAAATCCTAGAGGAGAAAGCAGGCAAAAACCTCTTTGACTTTGGCCACAGCAACTTCTTACTCAACATGTCTCCAGAGTCAAGGGAAACAAAAACAAAATTGAACTATTGGGACCTCATCAACATAAAAACTTCTGCACAGAGAAGGAAACAATCAGCAAAACTAAAAGGCAACAAATGTAATGGGAGAAGATATTGGCAAATGACATATCAGTAAGGGTTAGTACAAAATCTATAAAGAACTTTTCAAACTCAACACTCAAAAAACAAATAATCCAGTGAAGAAATGGGCAAAAGACATGAACAGACACTTCTCCAAAGAAGACATCCAGATGGCCGACACATGAAAAATCATCATTCATCATCAGAGAAATACAAATCAAAACCACAATGAGATACCACCTCACACCTGTCAGAATGGCTAACATTAACAAGTCAGGCAACAACAGACGTTGGTGAGGATGTGGAGAAAGAGGATCTCTTTTGCACTGCTGGTGGGAATGCAAACTGGTGCAGCCACTCTGGAAAAAAGGATGGAGGTTCCTCAAAAAATTAAAAATAGAACTACCTTACGACCCAGCAATCGCACTACTAGGCATTTACCCACGGGATACAGGTGTGCTGTTTTGAAGGGACTCATGCACCCCAATGTTCATAGCAGCGCCATTAACAATACCCAAAGTATGGAAAGAGACCCAATGTCCATCAACAGATGAATGGATAAAGATGTGGTATATATATATATACAATGGAGTATTACTCGGCAATCAAAAAGAATGAAATCTTGCCATTTGCAACTCTGTGGATGGAATTAGAGGGTATTATGCTAAGCAAAATTACTCAGTGAGAAAAAGACAAATATCATATGACTTCACTCATACGAGGACTTTAAGAGACAAAACAGATGAACATAAAGGAAGGGAAACAAAAATAATATAAAAACAGGGAGGGGGACAAAAGAGAAGAGACTCATAAATATGGAGAACAAACTGAGGGTTACTGGAGGGGTTGTGGGAGGGGGGATGGGCTAAATGGGGAAGGGGCACTAAGGAATCTACTCCTGAAATCAGTGTTGCGCTATATGCTAACTAACTTGTATGTAAATTAAACAAACAAACAAAACCCAAACAAACAAGGAAACAGAAGTACAGTATACTATTTTCCTATTCGGTGAAAAATATTTATATAATCATAACACTAAAAATACCATTTATTGATTTTCACCTTTGAAAATCTAAAAAAAAAATCAATCTGTAGACAGTGTTCAAGGCTTAATTATGGTTATAGAAGAGAATATCACCAATCTTTATACTATAAAGTACAGAAACAACTGTAGGAAGGTGGCAAGGAAGAGTGGAGTAAAAGAAGCACAAAAGAGCTAATATTTTTTCTTGCAAAGTATGGAATAAAGAGAAACTATCTTTACCAGAAAGAATGACAAATAAACAAAACCCCTACAGCTGGTTGACTAAGTAGATGCTTTCCCCTTAAGATCAGGAACAGAGCAAGGAAACCCCCTGGCCCCACGTCTGCTCACTTCTATACTGCGGTTCTAGCTGAAACGGTGCTACAGGCGGTAGCAATTCTTATGGTCTTACAATAACAGGGTCCTGAACAGCTTAAGCAGTGTGGGTGCATGGTGGTTCCCCTCAAATGTGGGGCAGAGAACACCGCTCCCGCACCCTTCTCTCTCTTCTGGGCCCCTGACCAATCCTGGGCTCTGAGAGAGGTGAGGGGTGGGAGAACAGGAGCAACCTCTGGAGAGAATGAAGGTGCAAGGGGGGCCTCTGGAGGTGGAGGAGATGTGCAAGCGGTAGCACGCTGTGGGCACAGTGACGAGGACAAATGCGCAACGCATCTATCTGCTCCGGGGCATACATCTGCAGCGTGCACGGTCCTCACAGCCTGTGTGCCCAGGGGCCCAGCGCAGCCAGCGCTCAGATGCCCCAACAGTCCAGTCAGCCTCTGCAGACTCCCAGCCCTTCCTTACCGGCATGCTTCCAAACGGCCTGCCAGCAACCAACCCTGGCTCTGTACCACAGTCTACCTACAGCGCTCACAGAATTGCTTCATTTAGGACAACTGGTCACACAGCCTCCGTGGCTGGCATGACTGGGAATAGCAGAATGAGACAGAAACAGCTCCATCCCAAGAGGTCCCTGACTCCTCCAGCACAGAAAGCTTTTACAACTGCCCTTGGCATCTCCGTGGGTTTTCTATATGGCCTTCATCTGTCTGGAAGGCCTTCCCCAACTCTGCCTGACAAATCCTGACGGTCCCAAGGCCACCCACCCACTGCCTCATGGGCTTTTGCTGTCATCCAGCCCTCCTTGTCAGGGGCAGTCATCCTTCTCCACCAGTCGGTGAGAACTCCAAGCCCCCAAAGCCTCATGTGCATTATCTCGTTTAACCCTCAACAATGCTTTAAGGTGGATTCTATTAGCCCTGTGTTAGGTGACAAAATGGAAGAGTCTGCTTTCTTCGGGACCACCAGGCTATACTGCTCTCATTTCTCACTTTGAATCACAACTTTAGTTATGTTTTGGCCTTAACACTAAAAGAAAATGCACAGAAGAGAAGATCCAAATCACCTGAACACAATGAATAAGTGCTCAACCTCACAAGCAGGCAGGAGAATGTGAATTAGAGCAACAATGGGATCAGAGATTTTGCTGTTTATAAAAATTATAAAAAGACTCAGGAATCTTATGATGGGCAAGGCTGGTGGGAACAGGTCCTCTCAGAAGGCCTTTTGGAAATATGAATTTCTGTATATTTTTTGGAAATTAACTTAATATCTTTTAATATTAAAAATACACAAGCCAATTGTGTGGCCACTTTGGAAAACACTTTTGCATTTCTTCAAAAAGGCTAAGTACAGGGTTTCCCATATGACCCAGCAATTCCATTCCTAGATACATACCCAAAATTCGAAAACAGGGGTTCAAACAAAAAACTCGTCCATAAATATCCATAGCGACACTACTTACAGTAACCAGAAAGTGGAAATGACCCAATGTCCATCAACTGATGAATGGAAAAAACAAGATGTGGTGCCTCCATACAATGAAACATTCAGTCATTAAAAGAAATAAAGCGCTGACCCCATAGTACATCGTGGATAACTTTGAAAACGTTATGCCAAATGAAAGAAGCCAATCATGAAAGACCATACAACGTATGACTTTGTGTATGTGAAATATCCAGAAAAAGCAAACCTATAAAGACGGAAAGTAGATCAGTGTTTTCCTAAGACCAGGGGAAGTGGCTGGGGTGGGAGAGGATAATGGCACTGACAATGGGCATTTTTGGAATGATGACAGTGCCTTTTTTTTTTTTTTTTTTTTTTTTAAATAATCTATACACCCAACGTGGGTCTCAAACTTACAACCTGGAGATCAGGAGTTACATGCTCTACCGACTGAGCCAGCCAGGTGCCCCAACAATGTTTTAAATTAGATTGTAGTGACAGTTGCATATCTGTGAACATACTAAAACATTTTAAATGAATGAATTGTAGTGATGTAAGTTATACCTCAGTAAAGTTGTTTAAAAAATACACGAACCCTAAGACCCTGAAATCTTCCTGCAAAGAAATCAGTAGGGATTGATGTAAAGCGTGTTTATTTCAGCCTTGTTTATAATTGCAAAAACAGGGGAACATGTTTGATGTCCATCAGTGGAGAGACAGTTTATTCATAGAAGGGAATATTATGCAACAATTAATATCTTGAGTTAGATCTTTATCTACCCATCTGGATGGACATCCCTGCTAGAGTCCTAAGTGAGGAAAGCAAGCGCCAGGATAATGTGTTTTACAAAGTCGTGCAGTCGCACACACTCCCTCCGAAGGGGGCAAACGCATGTGCTCCTGTGTGTACAGAGTGCAGCATGGCAGGTGCACAGTAGGAAATAATTTCTCTTTCTCTTTATTCATCTTTCACTAGTTCCACTGGACAGGCGCTACTTTTTTCACTAAAAAATTTAAAAAGTTAAAAAGGAGAATATTAATGCTATGCTGAGCCCCAGACTCACATATCCAATCAGCTACTGAAATGTCTTTTCAGATGGATCAAAACGTCTAAACTCGTCAAGACATAGCTAAAATTGTGCTCTCAAAGCCGGCCTCTTCTGCCATGTCCGATTCCCTTCAACAGCTCTACTATCACCTTGCAGCCTAAACCGGGATCTCAGACGTCATCAGGTATGTTCCCAGCCTTCATCTGTGCCTTGCTTCCTCTGTAGTGAATTCACTACCCAACCTGTCAGTTTCCCCCAACTAAACCCTCTTCCATGTTTACCTCACCTCTTCCCTTATCTCATGCCTTGGGACTGCTGCTTGCCCTCCCACTGGCTATCACCCAAGGCCCTGGCCCCTCCACTCTGCTCTGCAGAGAAAAACACTGGATCACCCTCCTGTCAATGACAGAGCACACTCCTGCCAGGGCCACCCACTCGGGCAGTGGTTGGCCTCTCAGCCTAGTCTCCAGTCATTCCCTCCATCCAGATGCCTTTCCGGCCCCCTTCCAAACTCTGGTGTTCCCTGACACTGCCCTGTCAGCAGCCTTTACATGTCCTGGTTTTTTCCCTTCAGACCTTCTTCCTGCGTCTACTCCTTCACCTACTTAGCTACTTCCTGCTTCAGATTGCAGCACAAAGCTCCTGTCCTTGGGGCAGCTACAGTGACCTCCCTAACAGCGTGAGGTCCCGGCAATCAGTACTTGGAGCGCTCTGAACGCTGCAGTTCCAAGTCTGATCGTGTGCATAGCTGACTGATGTCTTTCTATAGAGACTGTGAGTCGAAGAGGCAAGAACCTCTTCTGATTTTGTTCCTTATACATCCAAAGTCTGGAACATGTGAGACAACAATAAGTACTTGCTTAATGAATGAGGAAACGAATATGAAGTATGATATTGAACAAAATGTAAATACCATTTCCATTTCCACCGGGATTGACTTGACTACCCACCTTGAACGCTGCAAACGGAGTTGACCTGAGTGACAGAATCCAGTTCATTGAGCTTCACAGGGCTGGTCAGTTCACAGGAGGGAGCGCTGGAGGCCATACCCATAAGGGGCTTTTGAAGCAAAAGGACGCTTCGTTCAACACAAACGATCTGACCTGCCGACAGAGACACTTCGGATTATGGAAGCACTGAAGAGAAAGTGAGTTTTCCTCCCAGTGAGGACAGTGTCCTTTGCCAGCCTCCCACAGGCTGTGTGGGCAGAGGGCACAGTTTTGCGGCCCCTCCCTTGTGTCCCACGACACGTGCACTGTGCAGAAAGGAAGTCCTAAAGCCACCAGTGTGCTCAGCTGGAGAAGCACACAAATACTAGATTCGGATTCAATTTGGAAAGGTGAATTTTGTGGTATGCAAATTACACCTCAATCAAATAAAAAATATGTAGTTTAGGCAGGATTCTAATTTGATTCCTGGAAAAAAAGAGCTGATTGATCTAAGCATGTATTTATAATGTTCCATGCATTTGTTCGTTTTCAAAAGTGATGTTTCAGGCAATGGCTTCAGGTGGCTTTTGCACCTGAAAAGTGTGCCACCAAGAGACCATCTTTGAGTGACCAACGGCATCTTTCACAGGAGGTGTCAGCACTGCCAGCGTTCTAGTTCTGTCCAGGCGGCCATGACAGGGGTCATTTGAAGCCCCAGGCTGCTACCACGGGTCTCTTCCACTCCACACAGCAGGTCCGCAGTTGGCTTCACGAAGGGACGCGGTTCCAAGTAAGTCAGAGGCACTGACAAGCCACAGTGCCATTCTGTGGCGTCTATCAGTGGCTGCTGGGGCAAAACTGGGAAGAAGAAAGCATACCCTGGGCTCGGAGAGTGTCCCTGAAGAGGAAGCTGTGAGGGGTAGCCTCGGCGAGCGCTTCCACGACTTCCTGGCTCAGCACACATGAGGGGGCCACGCAGACTGGTACGGTTTTGGGGAGGCCAGAGTTATTCTCATCCTGCATCTGCAGGCTGACATCAGTCACCATCAGCCAAATCTCCCTTTGCTGCAGAAGAAGCAAATCATTTAGTTACAATTCAAAGACACAGTCAAGTCTATTAACTTTAATAGCTATTCTAACGTCCAAGACTTAAAAGAAAATTAATGTTTTTAATTTATTTTTTGAGAGAGAGAGCATAAGCAAGGGAGGGACAGAGAGAGAGGGGACAGAGGATCCCAAGTGAGCCGACAGGCTGACAGCAGTGAGTCCGATGTGGGGCTCGGACTCACGAACTGTGAGGTTATGACCTGAGCCGAATTTGAACGCTAAACCAACAGAGCCACCCAGGCGCCCCTAATATCCAAACTTTTAAAAGCAATAATGTTAGATGATTATTACAACACTATTTTAGATATCATTCCCACAAATGTTTTCAAATATGCAATAGAGTCTGCGTGTCTTGGTCACTAGCAAACAATCCAACCTGATTGACACGGCTGAGCCCTGGGAACCCCAACCCTGTACTTGTTTAAAGGGCTCCTTTGCTGGGATTCAGTCTGCCCTTCCTTGGCACTAATGTATTGTCCTTGACCTACTCAGGGAGATTTCACTGCTCTTTTTGTCCAGATCTCATGTTCCCATACCCAGAATGTGAATTACCACACTGTCTTATATTTAGTCCATACACATTCTTCTCTCCTGTTAGACGTAGGTTTCCTAGGGATCAGAGATTGTTATAAACTGAATGTTCACATCCACTCCCACATCCTCAATTCATAAGTTGAATTCCTGACCTCCAGTGTGATTGTAATGGTAGGTGCGGTATTCAGGAGGTAATTAGGTCATGAGGGTGTCACCTTGATGGTGGAATCAGGGTCCTTGTAACACATGAGGCAGTTTGTCTCCCCTCCTGCCTTCCACACTGCGAGGATGCAAAGACATATCCTTTTATAAGTCAACAGGAGGGGCCTCACTGAGAACCTGACCATGTTGGCAATTTGAACTCAGACCTGTGAGAAATGAACTGCTGCTGTTTAATCCATAGCAGCCCAAACTGACTAAGACAGGAATATTTATTACTGCCCTCAGACTTTGCATAGGGCCGTGGTATAAAGCAGGTATAAAATAACTGTTGTATCTGCAACAATTTTTCTTTTTCTTTTTTATTCTTTCAAGTATATAATAGAATCTACGTGTCTTGGTCACTAGCAAACAATTGGACCTGATAATAATTTTCTTTTTTTTTTTAAGTTCATTTATTTTTCAGAGAGAGAGAGAGAGAGCCAGAGGACAGAGAGAGAAGGGGAGAGAGAGAATCCCAAGCAGGCTCTGCACTGTCAGCACAGAGCCCAATATGGGGCTCCAACTCACCAACTGTGAGATTGTGACCTGAGCCGAAATCAAGACTCAGACGCCTAACTGAGTCACCCAGGCACCCCTATAATTTTCTTTCATCTGCAAAAGTTGTAATGTCTTTTAAAGTTCATTATAGTGGTATTCTGCCCTTTACCCTTGGTCAGAGTTTAGGATTTAGTAGATCCAATGAGGCTAAGGATTTGCCTGGGAAGACCCTTGTAGTCAGTAGGGCTGGACCATGACAACCTGGCTGGCTTGAGGTTCAGTTGGTGTTGCTTGCGTGGATTGATGGCATGGTCAGTTTGAGGATTCCATTTGGCTGGTTGACAGGAATGGGCAGAGAAAGTGACTTGCATGGTAGGAGCTGTGGGTTTGGGTCAAGGGGGAGCTCACATGGTTGAAATGCTGATTACACATAGGAAATTAGAGTAAATTATATGGAGGAAAATGAGAGCCAGGTTTCTCACTATTGGATAAGGGAGTTATAAATATGGAAATGGGGAAAACCTAAAGTCAATTCTGTGGTAATGATCTACAGTTGGAGATATTGGTGTAAAATTAAGATTTCAGATATAGATGGAGAGATGGAAAGAAACACAGATTTATGTGTATGTGTGCATGGGTTTACACACGTAATACTTCCTTGTTCTGTTCACTGAGAGGGTCTGAAGGCAATAACATGCCAGTGGCAATGAGCCCATCTAGTTACCAGACCTTTGTTTAAATGCTGTTTTCCATTAAAATCAACCAGGGCTCCTTGAAGAGATGGCTGTTTCCAGAGCAGAGAAAGCACAAGGTGAGTCTGAAACGTCTCATTGTGTCAGACAGCAAGCAAGTACTTAAAAGGATATAGGAACATGCCCAAAGGGCACATGAGCCAGCCTGAATCTGGTAAATTTGAACATCCAAATAAACAACAGTAAGATTATAACTCATTGAATAAAAACTGAATTCACTGGTCCATACTGATATAAGTAAGTGAATACATAATTAAATCAAGGAAATAAAAAGCTCCTAAGTATAGCTGAATGCAACTAATAAATATAGAAGGTAAGCTAGAGCTAGAAAACTACCATTAGGTCACTATCAGAGTAATAATTCAGGCCAAGAATCATATGGATATTAAAATGAGTGAGTAAAAGTTTGATGAAAATAGGATATTTACATAGTCTCAATGTATCTTCTTACATACAAATATCTTCCCACCCATGTCCCACCCAAATATCTTCCTTTATATGGATCAGATAGTTATTAACTTTAGAGTGGAGAAAACTAGAAAACACCATATTTTTTTTTCAAAAGTTTTTCTTTAAATTCCAGTTAGTTAACATACAGTGTATGTTATTAGTTTCAGGTGTAGAATTTAGTGGTTCATCACTTCTATATAACACCCAGTGATCATCAAAGTGCCCTCCTTAACACCCATCACCCATTAAGCCCATTCCCTGTCCACCTCCCCTCTAGCAACCCTATTTGTTCTCTATAGTTAAGAGTCTGTTTTCTGGTTTGCCTCTCTCTTTTTTTCCCCCTTTGCTCATTTGTTTTGTTTCTTAAGTTTCATATATGAGTGAAATCATATGGTCTTTGTCTTTCTCTGACTTATTTCACTTAGCACAATACTCACTAGCTCCATCCATGTCATTGCAAATAGGAAGATTTCTTTTTCACAACTGAGTAATATTATATATATCAATCACCTCTTTCTTATCCATTCATTAGTCAGTGGATATTGGGCTATTTTCATAATTTGGCTATTGTTGATAATGCTGCTATAAACATCGGGGTGCATGTGCCCCTTCAAATCTGTATTTTTGTATCCTTTGGATAAATACCTAGTAGTGCAATTGCTGGATTGTAGGGTAGTTCTACTTTTAACTTTTTGAGGAGCCTCCACACTGTTCTCCAGAGTTCACCAGTTTGCACGCCCACCAACAGTGCAAAAGGTTTCCCCTTTCTCCACATCCTTGCCAACACCTGTTGTTTCCTGTGTTGTTACTCTTAGCCATTTTGATAGGTGTGAGGTGGTATCTCATTGTAATCCTGATTTGTATTTCCCTGATGGTGAGTGATTTTGAGCATCTTAGATAACACCATTGTAATCAACTGATAAAATATTATAGCACTGGGACAAATCAGCTGTGTGCTTTCTGATACGAAGACAGTATTTTTATGTGGTATTCCTGACAAAAATGCATAGCTTGAATCTAGTCATGAGCTAACATGAGGCAAATCCAAAGGGGCAGATATTCTAAGTAACTGATCTCTATTCTTCAAAAATGTTAAGGTCCTAAAAAATAAGCAAAGATGCAGAAACGTTCTATTTGAAGAGGAAAGAAACATGACAGCTAAGTGCAATGCAAGATCCTGTATTGGACCATGGAATTATAAATGATTTTAGGGGAACAACTAGCAAAATCACATTTTAAAAAATGGTAGATATCTCAGGAAGGGCAAAGATTTCTATAAGATTATCTATAGTTGGGAGTTCTGACAGCATTCAAAGATTTTAGATACTCTTTGTAAATACCCTGGATTTGGCTTACTGTCTCTTTTTTAATTTCTTGATGAGCCAAAATGGTCTAACTTCCTTTGAAATTAACTATCAATTTATTGTTACCATTGGGGTTATGAATAAAATCAGTAACAAATAATATCCTCTGTAAAAAGACACAAATAACCAACTAATTGAAAGCTGTACTACCATTATTATTGCTAAAATTTTATTAAAAATGGATCTCTTCTGGGGCGCCTGGGTGGCTCAGACAGTTAAGTGTTCGACTCCTGATCTCAGTCAAGTCTTGATCTCATGGTTGTGAGTTCAAGCCCCGTGTTGGGTTCCACGCTGGGTGTGAAGCCTACTTAAGAACAACAACAACAAAAAAAGATCTCTTCCACACAAAAATGCCCATTAATTTCTGACAAAGTTGCAAAAGCAATTCAATGGAGGAAGGACAACCTATCAACAAATAATGCTGGAACACTGGACATCTCTAGGCAAAAAAAAAAATGAACTTTGACCTAAACTACACACTTTATTAAAAAACCAACTCAAAAATGCAGCATACTCAAATGTAAAATTATAAATCTTCTGGAAAAGAACATAAAGCATAAATTTGGGGGGCACCTGGGTAGCTCAGTCAGTTGCGCATCTGACTCTTGATTTGGGCTCAGGTCATGATCTCACAGTTCGTGAGATCCAGACCCATCCTGGGCTCTGTGCTGACAGTAAGAAGCCTGCTTGGGATTCTTTTTGTCTCTTTGCCTCTGCCCCTCCCCCATTCACGTGTGTGTGTTTGTGTGTGTGTGCGCGCGCGCTGAGCGCGTGCTCTCTGTCTCTTAAAAATAAGTAAACATTTAAAAAAAAAAGATAAACTTTGGGACCTAAGACTAGGCAAAGAGACTTGACTTGTCTTAGACTTAATGACAAAGGCATGATCCATAAGAGGGAAAGTTAATACATTTGACCACATAAAACTGAAAAACTCTGCCCTGCAAAACTCCTGTTGAAAGGATGAAAACACAGATTATAGACCCTGAGAAATATTGGCAAATCACATATCTGACAAAGGCTTTGTATAGAGATTATATAAAGAACTTAAAAAATTCAGCAGTTATATTCTGAATTTAAGAAACAAAACAGATGAACATATGAAAAGGAGGGACGGGAAGAGAAGAAAGGGAAACATACCACAAGAGACTCTTAACGAGAGAACAAACTGAGGATTGATGGAGGGACATGGGTGGGAGATGGGCTACTTGGGTAATGGGCATTAAGGACTGCACTTATGATGAGCACTGGGTATTATATGTAAGTGATGAATCACTGAATTCTACTTCTGAAACCAATATTGCAGTGTATGTTATCTAACCAAAATATAAAAAATAAAAATATAAATATGAAAGAAAATGCCATATTGAAAAAATAAATAAAAATTCAGCAGTAAACAAATAATCCAAACAGAAAATAGGCAAAAGACATGTATAGACATTTCATCAAAGAAGTTATACAGATGGCAAAAAAACACATGAAAAGATGTTCAACATTATTAGTTCTCTGGATGAATCTCTAGAGAATTTTATTAATTGGGGGAAAAATAATCCCAACCAAATAGCTCCCAAAGGAGCTGTTACAGGTTGAATTGTGTCCCTCCAAAAAGATCGGTTGAAGTCCTAACTCTAGTATGTCAGAATGTGATCTAATTTGAAACTAAAGTCTTTATAAATGTAACCAAGTTAAGAGGAGATCATTTCAGCAGGCCCTCATCCAATATGACTGGTGTCCCTAAAAGAAAAGGAAATTTGGATTCTGATAGGCACAGAGGGAAGGCCACGTGAAGACACAGATGGCCATGTGCCTGGGGTGATGCGTGTATGCGCCAAGGATTGCCAGCAAACACCAGAAGCTGGAAGAGGCAAGGAAATTTTCCCTGAAGCCGTCACAGAGAGCATGGCCCTGCTGATACCTTCCTTGATTTCAGACTTTTGGCCTCCAGAAGTGTGAAATGATACATTTCCGTTGTTTTCAGAGATCCAGCTTTTGGTACTTTGTGCAGCTGGCCTAGGAGACATCACTGATATACATTGCGTGGTCTCATTTGTGTAACTATCATGAAATGACCTAATTATGAAGATGACACCAGATTAGTGGCTGATGTCACTTTCTTGGTTAGGGTGTTAAATGGTGGCTACTCTGGGTATGAGAAGTTAGTACAGGGCAGGCTACATGGGAGGACACTATTTCTTTGCAGCCTACATGAATCTATAATTACTATTAATCTAAAAGGTTAGAATAATTTTATTCAAAATACAAGTCAAGTGGGCACCTGGCTGGCTAAGTTGGGTAGAGCACGCAACTCTTGATCTCAGGGTTGTAAGTTTGAGCCTAAGTTAGGGGTAGAGATTACTTAAAGATAAAATCATTAAAAAAAAAGGTAAATATCTCTTTCACCTGCATGACTTGGCCATTTGTATAATGGAGATACAATAGAATCTTCTTTAAAAACTCAGGTTCTTGCAGTGACTCCTAGTGCCCTTCTTAAAGTCAACCAGCACTGTAATGTACAGGTGACTCGCTGGACCACACTGTGGCCCCAGGACCTAGCTTATTTCAATTCCTCCCTGAGGAAGTTGGTTTCTGGTGATTCTCTGCCCCACAAAAGCAGAACACAGTAGGTACAGAGAATTATAACGCATCGAGGAATCTGTTCCTTTGGGTTCCAAGCCCCTGTCACCTAAGTACTACCAATCCTTCGGTACATACTCCCACTGAAACCCACGCTTGCTGGCAGGCTGCACCTGTGCTAATGGAAGCCTATTTCTTGGCAGAAAACTCAGGACAGGAGGGTATCAGTGTTCTCAATTGGCCAGAAGGCAAGGCTCCTTCATGCAGTGAGGCAGACGACCTGTAGTTTGTCTCTCTCTGTCCACTGGGGCTAGCAGTGAGACTTAGCTATGGTATATCGGACACCTGCTCTTTTTACTTCCCACCTCTGCTGTCAGCTGGGGCTGTGGGCAGGTGAGCCTCTACGGGCACCAACGTGTGCTATATTGCCCCCGAGGACAGCAGTCTATCTGCAGAGTAAATGGCAGCCGCACAGAGAACCACTGCCTATGACACAGTCATACGACCTGGAATGTGTGTGAGAATAATGGGCGATGTGCCAGGTGCCAAGCATGTCTTAACATACTAAGTGTCCTGCAGACGGTGGGTGGGGGAATTTGCAGTCAGCCTTCGGTTTGCTTCAGGGTTGGGAGGTAAGAGGCACCTCAGGTACTTGGATATCACCCTCAGTGAGGGCCTGTCGCCCTGCCTGTTGAGCCAAATACTGGGTGGCTCATAGGAAGCACTGTGAATGACTGATGTCAGTCACTCTCTTATTCCTCAGGAGGGGTATCAATTCACTGTCAAATGATTAAGAAATGAACGGAGAAAAGGAAAACGAGGATTGAACAGTGGGATGGTCTGTATTCCTCCGGTGACAGATTTGCATGGATGTTCCTCTCTGAGTTAAGGTCCAGCAGAGGTTTTTTTTTCTGGCAGAACTTACGTCAGGTGTTCCGCTTACCAAAAACATCTCTTTCCCTTTTCTGCTCCTAGCTGATTTGTTAAGTGGCAAGGCGGCAAATGAGCATCTCCCCAGGACTGCCAAAGCCTCCCAGGGGCCACAGGGCTTCCTTCACCTGTCGCTAACTCAGAGCTCTTGGACAGTTCTGGCAGGGGCCGAGCTCAGTCCTGAGAGTCCTCCTTTTACCCCCTTCCTACGACCTGCCTGTGTGCCAGAAAGGAATGCACAGTGCGGGGCTGAGAACTTCTCAGGCGGGCTATGCCTAGGCTGTTTCACACCCAGGACATACCACACTGGCTGGCAGGCTGCACCTGCACAAGAAATGGATATACTGCTGCCTAGGCTAGGAGCACGCATAACTGGATTTTAAAAACGCTTTTCCATTTTAGCACTCCATTAATTTCTATGAGAGGTTATCCTTTAGCAAACTTTTTAACACCTTATCAGAAAGAGAGAGAGAGGGATCGATTACCTGTGATCTTTGATAAATCACTCTGGCATAGAAACTGCAACGTGTACTGTGGTCATCGCTCTGGAAAGGCATTGAAAATGATTAGAACGTGACACAAAACACACATACAGTAAAAGTAGTTAAAGACCCTATTAGAAACACAGACGATACCTGAAGAATTTCTCTTAAGCAGCGGGTAACTGGAGGTTGGTAAAGCTTAGAAATGCGGTCTTCTTCTATGACATCAATCTGTCCCACACTTGGATGAGCAGAGAGGATGTAACAGAAGCTAGGAGGAGGCACACGAGTTTCTACCTGTTTAAAATGAAGGCAAAGGCAAACATAAGTGTGCTGGTAAATATTCAAATACACTATTAAAATCTACTCTTTAATATATAGGTATCTATTCACAGATGCATTCTATCTCCCTGGAAGGTTATATAAGAAATTGGTATGTTGTTTATCTCTGGGAACAAACATAAGAACTTTTACACTTTTTGAATTTACTACGGATTCAAGATTTCATTAAAAACAAAAATTCTTCAGGAGTACCTGGGTGGCTCAGGTGGTTAAGTATCCAACTCTAGATTTTGGCTCAGGTCACGATCTCATGGTTTGTGAGTTCGAGCCCTGGATCAGGTTCCACGCTGGTAATGTGGAGCCTGCTTGGGATTCTCTCTCTCCCCCTCTCTGCCCCTCCTGAGCTCTCTCTCCAAGTAAATAAATAAACTTAAAAAAATTAAATAACAAAAACAAAAACAAACCATTCTTCAGAGTATATCTGAAAACACCATTTAGAAACTTCTTCCTCTTTGAGCGCCTGGGTGGCTCAGTCTGTTAAGTGTCTGACTTCAGCTCAGGTCATGATCTCGAGCCCTGCATCGGGCTCCGTACTGACAGCTCAGAGCCTGGAGCCTGCTTCACATTCTGTGTTCCCCCACCCCTCTCTGCCCCTGCCCCACTTATGCTCTCTCTCTCTCTCTCTCTCTCAAAAAATGAATACACATTAAAAATAAATAAAAAAATAAGTACACTTCTTCCCTTTAAAAAAAAATGGGTATTGTTGACAACTGTTTACTGGTCTAGCACAGTACAGAGTTATAGTCTTAGCAGTCTGCTAGGAACTCAGCTACCACACAAACAAGACAGCCCCCAGTTTTCAGCTTTCAGAGCTATGGCCCAAAGCAGCCGCTGGCCAGTCTGGTGGATATATTTGAGGATGGTGAAGAAGGGACACATTTTAATCAGTCAGTTTTACTACCTGTGAGCAACTACCATAAACAATTTGATGCAGTAGAAGGGAAATCCCTGGCTAACCGGGTAGTTGTACCAATACCATGGGTTTTATTTACCACATTATATGAGTTTGTGCTCTAATTGGTAACTGAATGTTGGTTCTAACAGTATCTGGGAGGCAGAGGGGAAAACACCCTGCGTCTTACTTAGTACGAGGCTAAGACCCTAATTGTTACAATGGCATGCAGTGGTTGTGGTTTTAAGACATCGTCATAAATTAACCTCAAGAAGAATGGAGTGTGGCATAGCAAAGAAAGCAGCTAGAGGCTGGACTTGAGACTGAGGTGAACTAGTCTGAATCTCTGTCCTCCTGGCTGATAGTTACTGGACCTCGGCTTCTCGGGGATGTGAACCGTGGGTGGGGCCTGACTCAGCACCTGGCATGGTGCAGGTGTCAGTCAGGGGAAGCCCCTCAGATGCTGGCTTACCTCTTCATGGGCTTGGCCACGGCCAGGTGCTTTCAGAGGCATGGCTGGAGGCCACATGGTGTCAATCAAGCTGAAAAGCCCTGCTGTCCTGGAAAAAAAAAAGATGCTGTTGATGGTATTCATCACTTCAGTGCCCGTTCATGATCTGGGCATGTGCAGTTTTGCTTAACAGGTACTATCCCTAATGCCAAGGAGACACCATTCAGGATGTGTGCTGATTCGGATGGGGAAGACACTGTCACACAAACATGCCTTTGAAATCGCGCAAGAACAGGAAGGAGTTTGTCCATTACATTGTGATACAGCTCCCCAATCAAGTATTGTACAGCCATTGAAGTGGTTACATAGAAGTGTTTAAGAAAATGGGAAAATGTTTCTGATACCTTGCTAATGGAAAAACAGGCAACAAACTATAATGTCTTTCTCTATGTATGTATCTATGCACATACCTACATGTAATAAGCCAAAAGAAAAGGATACTGAAAGATATACAAATGATTTTAGTGGTTATCTGAGTGCAGCTTAGAAGTAACACTTTCTTCCTTTGGCTTTTATGTGTTTCCTATCTTTTTCCAAAATAGGTATGTATTACTCATAAGAAGAAAAATTATCAATAAGCTATCTAAAGTAAAAAAGATAGCCAGACGTACAAGGACAAATATTATATGATTCCACTCATGAGGTTCCTAGAGCAATCAAACTTGTACAAACAGAAAGTGGAATGATGGTTGCTAAGGGCTGAGGGGGTGGGAAACAGGCGGTTAGTGTTGAATGGTCATGGAGTTTTAGTTTGGGAAGATGGAAACATTCTAGAGCTGGAGGGGTGTGATGGATGTTGAACAGTGTGAATGTACTCAATGACACCACTAATGGTTAAGGTGGAAAATTTATGTTATTTACATTTTATCACACTAAAAAACTCCCCCGTTTTAGTTGGTATACACGCACGCGTGCACATACACACACATCTCACAAAGCCTTCTTAGATTTTGCTCTCTCAACAAGATAGAATGCATGTGTGAGTAAATATCTATATATTCTTATTTCTTTCAATGTTTAACAGCAAGTTTTAGGTGCTTAGGATCTAGCAGCTAACAAAACTGAACAACTCAGAACCTGAAGATGAGGGTCTTAGCTTGCACTAGACAACACAAGCACCTCCCCACCCCCTTTGGGTTCCTCAAATCAATTTCAATAGAATCGTAGGGCATAGCCTGTGACAAACACCAAGCTCAATAGCATTCCTGTGAATTTTTAGGTTTTGGGTCAAAATCAAGCAAACAAATAAGCAAAATGTGGGTAACACATGGTAAAAAGGGATTGCCTGGTGAAAATTTACTCTCTCCCTCTCTTGATTAATTCTGAGAAGTACCCTGTTGCAGCTCTCTGTGTGAGTGACGGACAGGGCTGGGGGACCCAGGGCTACCTAAGGTCAGGAAAAGCTGTCAGGGAAGGTGCAGAGGTAAGCTCATTTGACCTCTCACTGCCCTTCCCCAAGACTAAGGAATGGGGTGGGCCCATGATGTCTCTCCCGGGGGTGGGTGGGGTGGCAGGAAGGACATGGGACACGGACTTGCCTCTTGCTCTCTGTCTGCCACGTGCCCAGTACTTCCTGCTCCTGGCTTGGCTCCTTTTTTTCCTGGAGCATGCCACCTGACTCATGTTCCTCTGCCGTCCTCTCACTGTTTGATGTGAGCTCCCCAGTGGGTGGGCATCAATTTGTCCTGGTTGCAGAGAAGTGCCAGCCCAGACAAAGTGGTCAAGAGACTTGGTGGATGAGGAACTGACACCCAGCTATCACAAACACCTACATACTTCACTGCAGAAATCAGACCTAACACATTTGATATGCTCACTTCCTATTTGCAGTCTGGTGAAATGCAAGGTTGGCGGGCAAACAGTAATTTTCTACACCAATAAATATGTCCATTTCTCACCTTAGACCTGACTACATTTCAAAGGCAAAGCTAAGACTTTGCTCAAGCCCCTCGTTTACGACGGAGTGGGTACAGCATGAGCCTTGCAACAAGACCTGTCTCTTGTTCTAGTTCTGCATTTTATATACTGTGAAACCTTAAGAAAGTTTGCTTAATTCCTGCACCTTCCGTCTCCTCTTCTGTAAAGTTGGGAGAGATCAGTACACACCTGTTGTGTTACTGCAAGGGGTGAAAAACATACTGCGAGTACAGCATCTACTAGGGTTTCTATGCTCAGAATAAGTACTCAACATGTTGGGCATCTGATGCTCTTGTAATTATTCATATTGCTAATTGTTTAGGCTATTAGCTTATTTTTTTTAAAGTTTATTTATTTATTTTTTGAGGGGGGTAGGAGCGAGAGAGAGAGAGAGAGAGAGAGAGAGAGAGAGAGAGTATTCCAAGCAGGCTCCACGCTGAACCCTACGTAGGGCTGGATCTCACGACCCCAAGATCTTGAGCCGAGATCAAGAAAGAGTCAGGCACTTAACCGACTAGGCCATCCAAGCGCCCTTAGGCTATTAACTTCTATGCCGTTTTCTGTTCAAAAATTTCCCAGTTGAAGACAAGATTTTAACCCCAGAGTGACCTTCTTTGTGAAGGAACAGAGTCAAATTAAAGGTATGATGAAAAGATGATTCTTTATACAGAACAGGAAAATAACACTTTCCAGAGAGTGACCAAGTGTTTATCGATTTTCCTAAATTTTTAGAGTTTCTGTTGTGTGGAGTCCATAAACTCCAAGAAGACAGGGTTCTATGGTGGGTTAGGGTTGTCGCATGCAGCCTACCTGTGGCTTAGCCAGACACACTGGAGTGGGAGACTCTGGAAAACCTGGTGTAAAAGATACATGCAAGATCTGGACAAATGGAAGTTTCTTCAATTTATAACCATGAAGTCCTTTTTGGAAGCAGTGTTCCCTTGGAATTTTCTTTGACAAGTGCTATACTATGAATATAGCCTTAGAAAAGTTCTATTTGAATTTAATGATGCTTACTTATTTAGAGGATGCTAGTGGCTAATTTTAAAAGTTTGGACCGGTTACACATTTATACTTTAATGCATTAAATAAAAAAGTCTTATAAAAAATCAGCTTCTCTACTGTTCTGAAAAACAGATATGATTCAGATGGCTCTGTGAACTAGAGCTTTCGTCTCAGGCAGCACGCACATCCCTCGAAATGACTCCAGCCTCTAATTGGACAGACTTTGTGCTGAAGCTAACTTTTGGCACAGTTACAGTGTATTGTTCTTCTCACTTCAGTCCTTCCCATTCATTTTTGTATCAGGTTTCACTTTGTTGCATAGGAAACTCATTCTTTCTAAAAAGCCACCCCTTTAAAATATGTTTAAAACAACAAACAAATTATCTGATGGGTAGATGCCACCAAAAGTTTATATTTTCATTTTTTTTAAAGTTTGTAAAATATATGTTTAATTAAAATAGAGGGGGAAAAGGACATACAGAAAAAGTCATCCAGTTTATGGTAAAAAAATATGAAAAAAAATCTGAAAACATCATTTTGCCAGAATAAATTTCTTAGGATATATCTTAATTTATAGATTGCATAAAGTGAATCTGCAGAAAAATTTGGGTCACATCTCAGAAAACTAGAAAGCTTCCATAGCTATATTTTATTTATAGCAACAGGGTAATATTTAAATGGGAAGACATCAAGATATACGCACATATTAAAATTATATTTACCAAAATGCACACTTAAAATGGTTAAAATTGTATTTTGTTATATATATACATGCATATATATATATATATATATATATATATATATATGTATGTATACTCATTTTTCATAAAAAAGTTATATTTACCATGAAAATGAGTACCCAGTATTTTGGCTGAGGATTGTTGACAGCTCATGGAAAGAGTTATACTCCCTTCTATGTGAGATGTGATATAATATGAGCATCCCAAATTCTTTACAGCAGAACACAATTTTTATTTTATTTTTCAATTTAGTTTTTAAACTGTTTGTTGGTTTGTTTATTTATTTATTTATTTATTTATTTAGCGTGTGCACACTGCGTGCTTGTGGGTGGGAGAGGGGCAGAGAGAGAAAGAGAGAGAGAATCCCAAGCAGGCTGCATGCTGTCAGTGCAGAGCCCAACTCGGGGCTTTATCCCATGAACCTGATCATGACCTGAGTTGAAATCAAGAGTCAGACGCTTAACCAACTGAGCCTCCCGAGTGCCCTTAAATCTAATTTTTAAAATTGAGATATGTCACATACCAAAAAATTCATCCTTTTAAAGTGTACAGTGCATGGTTTTTAGGGTATTCATAGGCTTGTGGAACTTTCACCACTGTCTACTTCCAGAATGTTTCCTCATGCCAATACCATCCCAGATACACCCTGTGCTGTGCCCATCAGCAGTCACTCTTGCTACAGATCTCCTTGCTGTTTTTATGGACATTGTATATAAATGGAATAATATTAAATGTGGTCTTTTTTGTCTGGCTTCTTTTACTCAGCATCATGTTTTTAAGGTTCATCTATGTTATAGCATGTGTCAGTACTATATTCCTTTTTTGGCTGAATAATCCATGGTATGGATAAATGACATTTTATTATCCATTCATCAGTTCATGGACATTTGGGTTGTTTCCACTTCTCGGCTGTTAATGAAAACTGTTGCTATGAACACCCATATACAAGTTTCTGTGTGGACACATGTTTTCAATTCTCTTACGCAGATAACATAGGAGTAATTTGCTGGGTCATATGGTAATTCTGTGTTTAACTTTTTGAGGAATTACCTAACTGTGGTGCATAGTGCTGGCACTGCACCATTTTACATCCCAACAATGTGTGGGGTTATAAATCCAATTTTGTTTGTAAGTTATTACACATATTTAAAAAAATTTGGAAACATGAAATTTTATATCTGGAATGATTTATAAAAGAACACTTGGTTTTTTTATCCTATATTCACTTTTATGCTTTTCGGATGCTTTGAAATTTTAACAGAACATATACAACACTTTTATAATCTATTTTGAAAACCAAAAAGCTGGGGCTCTGTTAAAACAGTGGTAACCATGGCACAAGAACAGACACTCAGATCAATGGGACAGAATAGAGAACCCAGAAATGGACCCACAAACGTATGGCCAACTAATCTTTGACAAAGCAGGAAAGAATATCCAATGGAATAAAGACAGTCTCTTCAGCAAGCGGTGCTGGGAAAACTGGACAGCGACATGCAGAAGAATGAACCTGGACCACTTTCTTACACCAGACACAAAAATAAACTCAAAATGGACGAAACACCTCAATGTAAGACAGGAAGCCATCAAAATCCTCAAGGACAAAGTAGGCAAAAACCTCTTTGATCTTGCCCGCAGCAACTTCTTACTCAGCATGTCTCCGGAGGAAAGGGAAACAAAAGCAAAAATGAACTACTGAGACCTCATCAAAATAAAAAGCTTCTACACAGCAAAGGAAACAATCAGCAAAACTAAAAGGCAACTGACAGAATGGGAGAAGATATTTGCAAATGACATACCAGATAAAGGGTTAGTATCCAAAAATCTATAAAGAACTTATCAAACTCAACACCCAAAAAACAAATAATCCAGTGAAGAAATGGGCGAAAGACATGAATAGACACTTCCCCAAGGAAGACATCCAGATGGCCAACAGACACATGAGAAAATGCTCAACATCACTCATCATCAGGGAAATACAAGTCAAAGCCACAATGAGATACCACCTTACACCTGTCAGAATGGCTCACATTAACAACTCAGGCAACAACAGATGTTGGCAAGGAGGATGCGGAGAAAGAGGATCTCTTTTGCATTGTTGGTGGGAATGCAAGCTGGTGCAGTCACTCTGGAAAACCGTATGGAGGTTCCTCAAAAAACTAAAAATAGAACTACCCTATGACCCAGCAATTGCACTACTAGGCATTTATCCACGGGATACAGGTGTGCTGTTTTGAAGGGACACATGCACCCCCATGTTTAGAATAGCACTATCAACAATAGCCAAAGTATGGAAAGAGCCCAAATATCCATTGATGGATGAATGGATAAAGAAGATGTGGTATGTATGTATAATGGAATATTCCTCAGCAATCAAAGAATGAAATCTTGCCATTTGCAACTATGTTGCAATGGATGGAACTGGAGGGTATTATGCTAAGTGAAATTAGTCAGAGAAAGACAAAAATCATATGACTTCACTGATATGAGAACTTTAAGAGACAAAACAGATGAGCATAAGGGAAGAGAAACCAAAATAATATAATAACAGGGAGGGGGACAAAACATAAGAGACCCATAAATATGGAGAACAATCAGGGTTGCTGGAGGGGTTGTGGGAGGGGGGATGGGCTAAATGGGTAAGGGGCATTAAGGAATCTCCTCCTGAAATCATTGTTTCACTATATGCTAACTAATTTGAATGTAAATTTTAAAAAATAAAAAGTAAAATTAAAAAACAAAACAAAACAAAACAATAAAACAGTGGTAACCAATGGAGAGAAGTATCTTAAAGTGAAGAGCACATCGTCTTTAGTTTCACACAGGTCTGGTCTGAGCCTAGCTGTGATCCACCCAGCCACGGGACTGTGGACATGTTTCCATACATTCTGTATGGAATGTATCCTTTGTGCCTGACTGTGGCATAAATGGTAACTGCTATTGCTACTATTGGTGTTTTTAGGTACATTCAAATAAAGTCCCCCAAAAGTAATATAATTTAATTCACCATTACTTATTACTATTTTAAACTATTTAATCAGTAATTCATTTGATTTTTTAAAAAACCTTATTTTGAACTAATTATAGACTCATAGAAAGTAGCAAAGATAGTACAGAGATCCTGTGTAGCCTTCACCCACTTTCTTATAAATAGTCTAGGTGTGTTAAGTACTAGCATAGAATAAACTAATGATACAACTATTCATAACTGCAAAGTATACTCTTTTCCTTTAAAAAAATTTTTTTTTCAAGTTTTATTTTTCATATTTGTGAGAGAGACAGAGACAGAGCATGGGTGGGGGGTGGAAAGGGCAGAGAGATGGAGACAGAATCTGAAGCAGGATCCAGGCTCTGAGCTGTTAGCACAGAGCCCGACACAGGGCTCGAACTCACCAACTGTGAGATCATGACCTGAGCTGAAGTTGGACGCTTAACTGAGGCACCCAGGCGCCCCCAAGGTATATACTCTTTTCGAAGATACTTACTCCTATGACCAACAGCATAAGCAGGATGTGGGACATGAGATTTACTTTAAAATGGTTTTCAACTCTTCCACTCTCTCTAAAGCAAGCGCTACCCCTAACTGGGACTGGTTACAGTATAAAAGGTGCCTTCTTAGAGTACTTAGGAAAAAGTTCTTGGAGTGACCCCTTAGGAGAGATACAATAGAATGAAGAGTATCACACTTTTTAAATCTAATTAAGGTCCCAGAGATTGACTGGAACTTAGGTTTGCAATAGAGGTGAAGGTTGTTCAGAAGGGAATACTGCCCCATCATGCCTTGGGGTACACATCTCCAACCCCACCAATGCTGCTGGAGATGGGATTTGCTTTGATGGAGTGCTGGAGGCAGAATGGGGTATAGAGAGGACACCTTTCATACATAATGTGGGCAAGTCCTGAAATCTCTCTTGGACTCACTTTCCTCCCTTCTAGGATTTGGTGGTTCTCCAATTTATAATGCTAGCATTCCTTGCTGACATGTGTCTCTGCTTGAGAAGGAAATGTGATTCCAAAATCTCCAGTGTTAGGTAAAGGTGAAGTTTGCAGTGGTTGATAGAGGAGTGGGAACAAGATATATGTCCTTTCTATGAAAGTGCCACAGTATGGAGCAGCTAGAAATAGCCGACCATCTATGCTAAATGCCTTCTGCAGAATGATCTATAAGCCTGGCTGACTGAAGACTTCTTCTCATGCTGCAAAGGGCTTTGGGTGTTGGTTAAGAAGCAAAGTCACTTATTTCTCAGAATGAAAAAAAAAAAATCATTTTCTTGCCTATAGTTTGTTATTTGGGGAATATTCTAGAAACTGTTAAAATCTAAGTAGAAGTACACAAAGGAGTTTCTAGGGGGAGGGGACCAACTTGAGGGCATCTCCAGAAAAAAGTCTCATAAATTTGGCATAAGAATCTGAAATGGTGTCCACACTCGGATGTCTCTCCTGGGGTTAGTAAGAGCCAACATACCCCATCCTTGTGCAAGAACGGTGCATGGAATTGAGTAAGCTATGCATGCTCAGAGAACACCAGTGGGTACATCCACTTAGAGGACTTGTGGCTGAGAAAGGCAGCTCTCTGTGCTCTGGGTCATGTGATGCGCTGAAGAGTCCTGGGGTTAGTCCTGTAGCAGCAACAGCAGGCCCTCTGCCTGGGTCTGAAAAGGAGGCTGCGAGAGTAAGGAGGGTGGCTGGGGACGATATCAGAAAGGAATGTCAGAAACATGTACAACTGGAACTGGCATTCCAGCCTCAATGCCATTTGAAACAATGCTAAATTTACATATTTCCACACAAATTTTATAGATGTTTTGCTGCAGCAAATGATTGACTTCCTCTGGTTTCATTATATCCAATCTTCTTTATTTTGACTAGTAGATAATTAACGCTATCTGGAAAACCAACCACTCGAAGCAAGGGAAACGAAGACGTTCATGGCCTCCAGTCCACTGGAAGAAGGCAAAGGGGGCAGGTTTTCCCCTCTGCATACCAGATTGTTAACTGATACTACCTGCCTGCTTGGCCTGTTTTCTCAGTTATTTTCCCCATCTTATATAGTCTCATCTACATACTACTCCCAAGTGTTCCCTGAGTCATCTAAGACTGCCTGAACCACTTTCTTTTGGCTGCGGATAGAGTGGAATTTGCTCCAGGAGATTTAAACTACAATGGTGATATCAACTATAATAGGAAGGCAACATGTAAGGAAGCAACCTGGTCCACTGAGTTAGTTCATACTTAGGGTTTTTTGTTTTGTTTTGTTTTTTTAAATCAAGCATATATTTTGGGTATAAAATGTTCCTGAAATTTGCCATTGGAAATGGCAATTTTTTCCATTCCTACTATTGGTTGGTAATTTCTCCATACCTACTATTATAGTAGTACTCAAACTCTGCAACACAGATTATCTGAAAAATGGAATACTTCAGACCCATGTTTCTCAAAGAGGGGCTTGGGGATACCCTTTCAGGTGGCCCACATGGCCAGAACTATTTTCTAAGACCTTACTTTCCTTTCTCATGTGTGCAAAATGGAGTTTTCCAGAGGCCACAGGATGCATGATGCTACAACAGTTTGAATGCAGAGCAGAAATGATATTCCATTGTTTTCCATTAGTCCAGACATTAAAGAGATCAGCAAAACATAAAACAATACTACTCTTCTCACTAAAGTGGTTTTGTTTTAGAAAACATTTTTCATAAAAATACTATTTATGTTATTATTTAATGGGCTTATTATTGGGATTTTTAGGTGAAGTAATCAATATTTAAGTTTTCTCCATTTTAATTTCAAATACAGTAAATTTTAATCAATATAACCCACACTAAAAGAAAATCTCCTTGGGGTCTCATTAATTTTGAAGAGTATAACGGGCTCCTGAGACCAAGAAGTTGCAACTGTTCTTTAAACCTCAGTGTTGCTCAAGATTGAGTCCACTACCTTCCTGGCATGTCTTTGTCTCCCTGTGTGCTGGACGATGGCCGCCCACCATGAGAAGACACAGGCCACACATGTTCCACCTCATAGCACTGGCTCTATGTGCCTGACAATAGGCTTCAGGCATTTCTGGTCAGTTGTATGTTTACATACAATTTCAATGCAGCCTAAGATATAATTTCTTCCTTTTTCCTGAATCCTTATTAATAGTGCTCAACTTATACAGGAATATTATTTTCAGTTATAAAGATAACTTTCCACTCTTTATAAAATTAGATCAATGCATCTGGTTACTTGCAAATGATATAACAATTCTTATCACTTTATACTTTCTTGTGGCCCAACACCCAACAAGAATATAGTAGTTCTAGGGGCGCAAGGGTGGCTCATTCGGTTAAGCGTCCGACTTCAGCTCAGGTCATGATCACAATGTCTGTGAGTTTGAGTCCTGCATCAGGCTCTGTGCTGACAGCTCAGAGCCTGGAGCCTGCTTTGGATTCTGTGTCTCCCTCTCTCTCTGCCTCTTACCCACTTGTGCTTGGTCTCTCTCTCTCAAAAATAAAATAAAAAAATAAAGAATACAGTAGTTCTAGAAGCAGGCCAATTGGCAGTGTTGAGCCAGACCTATGGAGATCCTGAGGAAGATGTCTTCCTGGGGGGTGGGTGCACACCGGCTCCCCCAAGGGAGGAGGCCCTGCACTCCACGCCGTGAACATCTTGTCCGTGCCAAAGAGAACAGCAAAGGTGAAGCAGTCTTAACGTGACTACTCCTGCAGGGACCACTGTTAACGTCTGTGCAAGAACACAGGTATGAGAATGGGTAGGGGAATATCACTTGTAGGTGTTCAAAACCACTCTAGAAATCCTAGAAAGGCAACAAATCCTCTTTTTTAAAAAAAATTTTTTGAACAGTTATTCATTCTTCAGAGACAGAGAGACAGGGCATGAGTGGGGGAGAGGCAGAGTGAGAGAGTGAGACACGGAATTCGAAGCAGGGTCCTGGATTCCAGCTGTCAGCACAGAGCCTGATGTGGAGCCCGAAACGCGAACCTTGAGATCATGACCCGAGCCGAGGTCGGACGCTCCAACAACTGAGCCACCCAGGTGCCACCAAATCCTCTTTTCTTAGAAAGGTATTCCCTCTTGGAAATCCAGATATAAGCATAATAGTAACAGCTACTAATAATTACTTGGTAATTTTACTATGGGCCAAGGACTGTTTTAATCTGTAAACATATTTACATATATTAAGTTTCACTTACAACCTTCTTTGTACAGATAAAAATCACAGCAAATTAGGGGCACAAATTAGGGTGACTCAGCTGGTTGAGTCTGACTCTTGGTTTCGGCTCAGGTCATGATCTCACATTAAGTGGGTTCAGGTCCCACGTCGGACTCTGTGCTGACAGTGTGAGCCTGGTTGGGATTCTCTCTCTCCCCGTCTATCTGCCCCTCCCCTGCTCGTGCTATCTCTCTCCCTCTCTCCCTCTCTCTCTCAACAGAAATAAACATGAAAAAAGAAGGCTTAAAAAATCATAGCAAATTAATTGACTTACTTAAGGTTACCCTTTCTAGTAAGATATAGCAGTTTAACTTAGATAAAAAGAAAGTATTTCTTACAGAGGTTTTATAGCCACCACGTGTCCTCCACTGCCTGCGTCCAGGTGCCTGTGGTCTGCAGGGGTGGCTCCTTTTCCTGCAGTGTTAAAACCACCTGCACAGCACCCAGGCCAAGCCCACACCAGTCCACGGGATGCCACCTCCTGCAGAGCATCCACACCACGTCCACCACACTCCAGGGGATGTCACCCCCTGCAGAGCACCCATGCCACTCCATGGGATGTCACCCCTGCAGACCACCCACGCCACACCCACCACACTCCAGGGGATGTCACCCCCTGCAGACTACCCACGCCACTCCACAGGAGGTCACCCCCTGCAGACCACCCACGCCACGCCCACCACACTCCAGGGGATGTCACCCCCTGCAGAGCACCCACGCACCCCCACCACACTCCAGGGGATGTCACCCCCTGCAGACCACCCACGCCATGGCCAAACCACTCCGTGGGGAGAGCACAGAAGTTCCAGGCACCACCACCAACAGCCTGAGGCTGAAGCCAACTCCAGATCAAACCAACCTACCAGGATCTGGTGACATTTAAAACTCTCCCGTGACACGTATGATCTGGGTCAAAGTTACCTCTTGCTCCATAAACACGGGCATCACTGAACCCCAGGAGGTCCTAGAAGTGAGAATGGTAACAGGAGAGCCCTGGGAGACTTGTGCTGGACAGGCTGGGAGGAGGGGTGTGTGCGGACATGCCTGCTGCAGCAACAGAATTAGTCATGTGTCATGTTACAGGTGGTAGGGGATGGGAACAACACAGCCTCTCTCCATAAAGGCAAGTGTGTAAGTCACCGTGCACAGGCCATCTTTCCAGGCATGACTGCTTTTATTTGGTACAAGTGAAAATGCTCGAAGAGAAGAAGGAAATGTTAAACCTTCACTACGTATCTCCTACACCCAAAGTGAATACAGCATAAAAAGTGATTCGCTCCCTGTCTTTCTCAGACTGTAGAGGGATCGTCAAGTATCTTCAAGGTTCAATAAGAAGGCTCTTTAAAGATGTGCCTTCGTTGTCTAATACGCTGTTTATCTGAGGACAGCTTGCTGCTGGGGTGGCACTGGGGGCACTCAGAACACTGACCTGGGCAGCAGAGCGGAGCCCAGGAGCCCAGAGCACATCATCGCCACCCCATCTAAACCCCACCTCATCCTCTTTTTTCCAAGGCCTGCTGCCATCTGAAATCAGCTTGCGTATGAACAATTCTCAAATGGAAGCACTGAAGCAACTCACTGTGTGTGACAGGTGCCAGTGTGCTGTGTGCCTTCCCTATGCAGTACTGGAAAGTGACTGGGGAGGAGCTGGGTGCCCCAGTGAGCACGGGGTGGCCAGACCACATGCCTTTACACCACCATCCAGGCATTAAGTGCGTCTTGGGCACATCCCCATCTGGCTGCTGAGGATTCCGCAGAGGACAGGCACATCGGGTCCACTCTCAGGAGGCTGGCTTTCTTGTCCCACAATGCTTCCATTTGAGAATTTTTCATAAGCCCTTGACTTTCCTTTTAAGAAACCTATGGTTTCTGATTTTCTTTTGCCTAATCACACCTATTCATTTAATTAATCCAGTGTCAGACTCTGTGCTAATTATAAATACAGTTTTGACCTAATTTAAGAAGAAAAAAGACTGTCTTCCAGAAGGCAGCTTATGTCCCATTATGTCCTTTTATGTCACCTTCGAAAAGTCAAAAGAGAACTTTGAATGAATTAAACAAGCATTTGTCATGACACTCAAGTGCATTTCCTTGAAAAAGGTTTGATCCACTAGAGAAGACCTTATTAGATGGCTCAGGAGATCCTTAACAAATCGATAGGAGCCATGGAAACCTTGAGATCCTAACAAGATTAGGTAACCCGGTGATTTAAAATGTAACGCTGGTAAGATGGTAACATTGGGGAAGTCACTTTGGAAAACAGTTTGGCAGTGACCCAGCAATCCTGATCCTAGGTATCTACCCGAAATAGACTGTGTCCGTGCAAAAACTGTATATGAGTGCTCACAGGGTAAGTCATTATTATTTACGATAGCTAGCAAGTGGAAACAACCCCAATGTCCATCAGTTGGTGAAAACATAAGCAAGTCCGGCGTATCTGGCAACCATGAAAGGAAAGAAGCACTGCTACCTGCCACAACGTGGATGACCCTCGAAAACATTATACTAAGTGCAAAAATCCAGGCACGAAAGGCCACAGTACACATGGTTCCATTTGTATGAGGTGTTCAGTATATGCAAATCCATACGGACAGAAAGCAGACTGATGTTTGTCAGGGGTTGAGGGGAACAGGAAGTGACCACTAATGGGTACGGGGTTTCTTTCTGGGGTGTAAAAATGTTCTGAAATTAGACAGTGATGATGCTCACACAGCTTTGTGAATATAAAAACCCACTGAATGGTTTACTTTGAGAAGGGTAAGTTTTATGGAGGGTAAACTGCATCTCAATAAAGTTGTTATTTGAAAAGTCTAACTACCTTGGGACAAGGATCTCTAGCAAAGAGACCTTCAACCCTGACCTGAAATGTGTCCAGTGTCACACCCCCTTCAGCTCTGCTTAATTATTTTGCTACAAATATCATCTTTCTTTCCTTTACTAGAAGCTCTCACCCAAGCTGATCCCAAAGCTTCTGGAAAACAAAAGGCTGAGTACTTTTGTAATCAAAGAGTGATGCTGTCGTCTTCACTGGAAAGTTTACATGGGACCCAGTGGGCAGTATGAGAGCTGGGAGGAAAGAGGAGAGAGACTGGGGAAAGCTAGACAATCCTTCACACCCTTCCTTTACAATGTCCGCTCTTCCTTTTCTAAGTCAAGACAGGCAGGACATGGGGCACTAGCTCCATGTTCCCCCACATGGGTGCCTCCACGTCTCAGGTGAGCCAGGCATGCTGCTGACCCACGGGAGGGAGTCTGTGGCCCTGCACAGGCCCACCCTGAACTCTGGGACAGAAGCTGTAAGTGTGCTGAGGCTAAGGAGAACATTAATATTAGGAAAAAGACATATTTTTCATCTGAGTTTACATAAACATCTGTAAAAAGACACGGATAGTTTTCAGAACAGGTTGTTGTAATTGATGGCTGAATTTCAAGAAGCAATTTCAGATTTAAACCTTCTTTGGTGACGAGAGAGATACTGAAAGTAACAATGCATACTGTATAACAGCTTTTTAGTAATGTTGCTGGGATGGTTGTATTTACTGTGGATGTACCACTAGCTGGGCCTGGACCTCAGCACCTGTACACACATACTTATGTAGCCCTCTAGCTAGTCTCCTGCAGGGACATACCTTTCCCAAGGTCAAGTAGCCAGCAAGGGCATCAAATGGGGCACTTTGACCCCAGACACATTTGTCTACTAAGAATATCCCCAAAATACCTTATAGATGTAGGGAATAACATTTTCCAAGGTTAGTCCACAGAATTTCAGGAAGGTACTTTTCAAACTGTAGATTGTTGGAGAAAGTGAAAAAAGTAAATTAAATACACACCTGAAATTAAGCCTTTTGCTCTACTCCTTTCAATCACTGATTAAACTGCTATGATTATGTAAGATAAATTTATAAATATGGAATGCCTCTTAGTTTATAGGATATCTACTTTTATTAAAAAATGTCCTTCTCAATCTCTATTCTTTCTTCAAGATTTGGGCTATAAAAATATTAACTAATGCAGGGGTGCCCGGGTGGCTCAGTTTGTTAAGCATCTGACTCTTGACCTCAGTTCAGGTGTTGATCTCAGGGTTATGAGTTCAAGCCCTGTGTTGGGCTCCACACTGGGTGTGGAGCCTACTTAAAAAAAAATACACACACACACACACACACACACACACACACACACTAACTAGCACGGTTTTGTATAGAACAAGTTCTTGCATGTTTCTGGTCTACCTTAGCAGGAAATCATGCACACACACCATTGTAAGGGAAATAAAAAATTCCTCCAACATGTTGCTGTCTAGAACTCTGCCAAGTTCTAGGTCTTTCTCATGTCCCAGGTGGTATTTCAAAAGTGTCATGTCATCTACTTATTCACCAGTGTGGAGGCAGGAACACCCACGTTTCCACACAAAATCTGTCAGCCCATATTTTTTGATAGATACACATTTTTTACCAAACATTATCACAAGTGTGCTGACACTTAAATGAAAAACTTGCTTCCTTAACAATCTATTATCATGACTTTACATATCAAGTAGTCTCTCTTCATATACTCTTTATAAGATTGAAATAATTGACAATGGCATGCCAAATAATAAAGAGGAAAACAACAAAACTTACCAAGTGAGTGGGCTCCAACCTAGTTAGTAAATCAATCTGCACTACTGCGTGCACAGTTTCAGGCAGAAAATTATGGTGCTGGAAACACAGAGGTACAGGACCTTTCCCCCACACTACTGGGGCAGGAAGCAATGTAAGCCCCCAGTTCTGAAACTGGCATTTCTGAGCATATGTCATTGGAGAGGCAGCCTGAACTGGGGAGCTCTAATGCCTTACCTCCACCCCACTGCATCCAATCACAGACAGTAACTGAGGGTAGGGACGGTGGTTTCTCTGTAATTGTGATGCGCCACACCATCCTGTACCCCTAACTGCAACTCAAGTACAATCAAGCTATGCTTCAGGATGCTGTAACAGAAGCAGAACTTGCCTTGGAGCCATTTAAAGGTGGGTTTAGGGTAAAATATTTACTCTTGATGAGCTTTAAGTTCCTCATCTGTGAAATGGATAAAATAATATTTGCTTTGAGGGGTTATTTTGAGGATTATACACACTGTGCATATCCAGCATGATATGTGACATATGCTAAATGGTAACCCTTGTAATTCTAAACACACATTTGACGTCTTTACATTTCATGGTCTCCCTTGGTGCCTCGGTTAATCTCATTACCCATAAGCAGGTTTCTTGGACCTGGGGGAAGGAGACCCAGCCACCCACTCTGCTAGGGGTGGTCCCAGGAGAGCTAAGGGCCATTCCAAAGTCACTTATGATGCTTCGTGTGGCCCTGCCTGTAAGGTCATGAAAACAAGTCTAGTTATGTGTTCTTGGCCTAAGCAGTTCTGCTTTGGGAAAGCTATCCCAAATTGAAGTGTCATTCATGACTTTGGGGTGTGAAAAGATTTCATAAACAAGTAAAAGAAAGCACTAACCATAAAAGAAAAGATTGAGGACTTTGATAAATTAAGTAATTCAGCTAATAAAAAAGAACAAACAGACATACCACCTATATGACACATAAGTCATATAGAACCACTGACAGACTTCTATTCAGAATATACAAAGCTCCACACTCCAAAAGGAAAACAAGCAACAGACCGGAAAAGACCAAAGAGGAAACAGAAAGGACCAGTAAACATAGCAAAAGTTTCTCAGCCTCAGCAAGTAATCAAGGAATTGCAATTTAAACCACAATCACATTCCATTACAGAGTCATCAAGCTGAAAAATAACAAAGTCTGAAAAAAATCAGGAAAAGACATCTAAAGACACCAAATGATGGAAAGAAAGTAGGGCAGCAGGAATACTTCACAATGCTAACAGGTGAGGAGACTGGAACGCAGGGTGAAGAAGCACCCTCCTCCCCTCTACCTCACCAGGATAGGCAACTCACCTGTGCACGAGGGCCACATGCCACTGTCTGTAATGTCCAGAAATGCTGAGAATGATTATATGGCCAAAGAGACTGTGGTAAATGCATACGTTTAGAATGAAAATGAACAAGCCAGAGTTTCCTACAATCAATGGATGCATCTTACAAAGTTTATTGGTGTAACCAAGTATCAACAACACACAGGCGCTCAGTGTGAGGGACCCCACCCTGAGTCTGATGGCTGCTGCACACAGCTGTGGCCTGTGGCATCTCTTTGGTGAGTGAAAGAAGCACAACTTAAGAATATACAACTATGGTACCATTTCTATAAAGGTCAGAAATAGGCCAGGCTAACCATATTTTTAAGAATGTATTCAAAATGTCAAAACTATAAAGAAAAACAGAAGAAATCTGAAGAATGAAATGATCTCCAGTGGAGGGACAGGAGATGTCACCAGGATGTCACATCCTGGGGGTGGCTTCTGGACACTGATCATGTTTTGTTCTTGAATTTGGTAGTGGCTTCATGGCTGTGCTTTTTTAAAAAAGTTTTATTTATTTATTTTGAGGCAGAGAGAGAGAGAGAGAAAGAGGCAGAGAGAGAGAGGGGGAGAGAGAGAATCCCAAGCCAAATCCATACTGTCAGCGCAGAGTGTGACCAACTTGTGAGATCATGACCTGAGCGAAAATCAAAAGTTGGAAGCTTAACCCACTGAGCTGCCCAGGTGTCTCATGGGTGTGCTTTATAATCACTCTACACTCGAGGCGCCTGGGTGGCTCAGTAGGTTGAGCGTCCGACTTCGGCTCAGGTTGTGATCTCACAGGTCACGACCTCACGGTTCCTGAGTTCGAGCCCAGCATCGGGCTCTGTGCTGACAGCTCTGAGCGTGGAGCCTGCTTCGGATTCTGCGTCTCCTTCTCTCTCTGCCCCTTCCCCGCTCACACATGTGCATGTGCTCTCTCTCTCTCTCAGAATAAATAAATAAACTTAAAAAGATCAATAAAGGAGACATGCACACATACAAGGATGTTTGTTGCAGCATAGCTTTCAAGTGGCAAAAACTGGAAACAACCTGAATGTCCACAAGGAAAGGGACATCCTCATGAGATTATTAAGTGAAAAAAGCAAGTTCTATCTCCTTATTTGAAGATGTGTTGGGGTGCCTGGGTGGCTCAGTTGGTTAAGCATCCGACTTCGGCTCAGGTCACGATCTTACAGTTGGTGGGTTCGAGGCCTGCGTTGACAGCATGGAGCCTGGAGCCTGCTTCAGATCCTCTTTCTCTCTCTCTCTCCCCCTCCCCTGCACTCTCTCTCTCTCTCTCTCTCAAAAATAAACATTTAAAAAAACAAAATAAAAAATAAAGATATGTGTACATTCATGAAGAAAGGTGTGGAAGATCACACTCACTGGAATGAATAACAAGAGAAAAGGGAGATTATTAATATCCTTTACCTTTTATATATTAATTATTTGAACAGCAACAGCTAACAGTGGCTAATATTATTATCTCATCTACAGATAATATTGAAAGTCCTAATGTGAGACTTTTTATAAATGTGTGGTCCAGGCTCAATGGCCTTCATGATGATCCATTCCACTGTTGGCAATTCTAGGAAAGAAGCAAATTCTCTTGCCTGTTTCTAAAATGGTAATGAAAATTACCTTTCGTAGAATTGACGTTTTCATTAATAAATATCCAAGTACCTGAAACAGAAAATCTGTAACTAAACCTGAAGCATTCAGTGTATTTACTATGGATCTGATACTATTCCTGGTTACTCAAGATAATTCTAGCATAGATAGCTTATTGCTATCATTTAGAGAAAACACTGGAAAACACCAAGAATCTAAATTAATACTAACGTCACTGACAAGAAGTAATCAGATTTCTTATTTAAGGGCCAGGGATTATAACCATACAGCAAATGGGAAATTTACAGAAATGAATTCCCCTAAAACTGGAAGCAATTAAATGTCAGCTGCAGTACCAAAAATGCAGGCTTTGGAATCTGGTGGACTGGCTTGAGGCCCAGCTCACATACTTGGAGCCAAATTATTTAATTTCAGTGAGTTTCAGGATCTTCATTGAAAACAGAATAATATCACCTAATTTGGCAGCTAGTTGGAGGGCTAAGTGAAAGAGCGACCTTAGTGACACTGAAACTTTCCTTTTCACTTTCTTTGTCCCATATTAACAGACAGATATTTTCTTGGCAAATTCATAAAGATTTAAGAGTATTCTATGTAAAATTAAAACCTATAAGGGGCGCCTGGCTGGCTCCATCGGCAGAGCATGTGACTCTTGATCTTGGGGTCATGAGTGTGAGCCCCATGTTGGATGTAGAGATTACTTAAAAAAAAACTTAAAAAATTTTAAAAATAAATAAAATTAAAACCTAAAGATTTTCCAAATCTGAAAAACCAGTTAATGGCAGCATATTTAAACTAAGTATTTTTATTTCACATTTGAGATTAACATAGGAACACACTCCCACTCAGTTTCTCAAGCATACTGTTATCCATACCCTCATGATAATAACTATTATCACAAGCTATTAACCTGAGAAAGGCGGGTAAATATATATATTGATATGTAAAATGTTTATAGGAGCAAAGAATCCTTAACAATTACTTTGAAACTATGCTGCTGGAGCCCTAAGGAGATGGGTGGAGGCTTGGTGGCCTTGATCCATCCACTTCCCAGTTTTTAACAAAACAGCTCCCACACGGATTTGTTTTAACACTACTTTAGATTTCTATGTTTTTAAAAAATTCAAAAGTTTGAAAACTACTGGCCTCCCACTATAGAGAATTATGATTTTCATGAGGAAAAGAACAGCAGGGGGAAGAAAGTGGAACTGTTGAGATTTCCAAGAGAAGGAATGAATAAACAAAACAAAACAAAACAAAACAAAACAAAACAAAACAAAACTCCTGCCCTTTACTGAATTCTAGACTTATTGTGCTGCAATGCAAATTAACTAGATAAACTGCTAAGCTGGAGGGACAGGTACAAGTTACTTTTATGTTCATGTATCAGCTGATCTTCCTTCTGGTTTCTTTGATCCTTGTTTTAACTAAATCTCTCTGTACTTTTAATTCCACTGGTTTCACTATCCATCCTTTCCCATTATGATGGGGCAACTGACAAGGCCTGGCAATTTCCAACTGGATTTCTCTTCTTTCTTAGAAAAAAGTGGACCACTTCCAACTTCTAATTATCATTCTTCTAAATTACTCTATTGTCTTTCTCTTTCCATTGTGTTTGTAAAAACAAGACAACAAAGTCTTAGATCAATTTAGGCCAGATTTGTACTTTTCAGTTAATTAGAAAAGAAAAAATAAAGTAGGAGGAAGAAGGAAAGAACCCTGTTTATATAGTGTTTTAGAGTGTACAAAACATTTTCATGTACTTTTATGTATTATTTCATAAAGTTACCCTAACAACCTTGGGAAGTAAATGTTATTTATCCTGAGTGATAACTAAGGCTAGGATCAGTTTCAATCAGCAAACCCAAGAGCTAATACACAACTCAGATATATTGATTCTGAGACCAGTGCCCTTTATTAACATGGAATCCCAATTGTCTCTACTCAGTGACCAGCAAAGCTCTTGGAATGTGGGTTTTGTTTTTAACAAGCAAGTCCCCTGGCATAGGCCTGGCTGCCATTGTTAAACAATTCCAAGTTAACTTGGTTCTACTCTGTCTCTTGGTTATGAGGGAGCAGGTAGTGAAGTGAAGGAGGAAGATCAAAGACCGGTTTGAGAGTACTACTAAAATTTTTGTTTTATATGGCCAAGAAATATTTGTGAATGTCTTGGTTCTGACTTTATCATTTATTTGTCAGGTTTTTATTGAAAACTATGTTAACTGCTACTGAGGACACAAGGGAAAATAACACTTGGCTTCTGAATGGTAGTCTGCTTTTGGTCAAAAGATAATGGGAAAATAAATTTATGGCTGAGAAAATGCTCTCTTATGGGTGTTTGCCTGGAAACCTGATGAACCTACAAGTCACACCCTGAAGGCCTTCTTGTTTGAAGCCCTCCTACTGACCCAAGCAGATAAGGGGAATATCCATCCAATCCAGCAAAAACCTTATGATACTGTTATCACTTATTTTCATTCTACCTGATAGAATATCTTTGAAGACTGGAACTAGGACACTATCCATGTATACACAGTAAGCTGGTGTGTTAATGGATGGATAAGGGAAGAGAAAGCAACATGTAAAAATATATAGTCAAAACAGAATCTATATCTAATGGACAACATTGTGAATTTATGTTTATTCATAAATCATGTTATTTATGTTTATTATTTATGTTATTTAGAACAGGTTTTCTAAAGACTATTAGGGTAATAATCTTAACAATGGTTAATGCTTGGCCTGTGCAGTTCAAAGAGAATCTCTGGGCACCTGGGTGGTTCAGCTGAGTGCCCAACTCTTGATTTTGGCTCAGGTCATGATCCTAGAGCTGTGGGATCAAGCCCCCATGTAGGGCCCCTAGAGTTGTGGGATCAAGCCCCCATGTAGGGTTCCACACTGAGCATGGAGACTGCTTGAGATTCCCTCCATCTGTCCCTCTCCCCCACTCACGCTCTCTTCCTCTCTAAAAATAAAGAAATAAGACAAAGAGAATCTCTTAGGTGGGTTGTGGTTGTCATCTTCCTGTGATCAACTTGCCAAGGCTCGATGCAATCTGTTGTTTTGTTCTCTTTGTATGCTTTAATCAATGTCTTGATTTTCACTATCACTGATAATAAACACAAATTAGAGGAGATAGAAAATAGCTTTCTTACATTAAGGATCTTTCATTGGAAGAAAAGGAAATGAATGATTTAGAGGAATTTCCATTTTAATAAATCTTTGTCCTAAGTTCCCCAAAATAACAGTTAAGAAATAACTGGCATTCCTTTCTGAGCCCCTACTCCCTAGTTGTGTCTTTTTGAGATATGTGAAATTATGCCCAGAGGTTCCATTTAGAAACCTTCTTCAACTGGACTTAGGAAACATCTGTAACTTTTTTTTTCTTTTTTCTTTTAAAGTAGGCTTCTTGACCAGCATGGAGCCCAACATGGGTCTTGAACTAGTGATCAAGAGTCAGACGTTTAACTGACAGAGCCACCCAGGTGCTCCTTGTACCCATTTTCATAACACAGTATAAGCATTTTTTAGGCAATCAGTTAATTTTTCTTTTTTCCTTTTTAAAAATTGAGGTGGGCGCCTGGGTGGTTCAGTCATTAAGCATCTGACTTCGACTCAGTTCATGATGTGGAACTCATGAGTTCAAGTACCACACTGGGTGAGCTTGAGCCTTGCATTGGATGAGCCCTGCTTCTCTCTCTCTCTGTCTCTCTCTGCTCCTTGCTCACTTGCACCTTTTCTCTCTCTCAAAAAAAATTGAGGTAAAATTCATATAACATAAAATTAACCATTTTAAATTACACGATTCATTTACTATATTCTCAGTGTGGTGCCACCATCACCTCTATCTAGTTCCAGAATATTTTCACCACCCCTAAAGCACCCCATACCCATGAACAGTCGTTCTCATTCTCTCCTCTACCCAACCTCTGGCAGTCACCAGTCTGCTTTTTGTCTTCAGGGATTTGTCTCTTCTGGGCACGTCATATAAATGGAATAATATAATATGTGTCTGTTTTTTTTTTCACCTAGCACGTTTTCAAGGTTCATCCATATTGTACCGTGTGTCAACATTTCATTCTTTTTACTCAGTTTACTTCTGACTCACTAAAAACCCTTTTTGTTTGCCACTTCATTCCTTCTTTGGAATATATGCCTTCCTTTATTTCTAATTATATTTCCTTTTCTTTTTTAAGGCTGGGATCATTTATTTATTTTTTAATTTTGTGTGTAGTTGACATACATTATATTAGTTTCAGGTGTACAACACAGTGATTCAATCTCTCTATATGTGATGCTCAACACAGTTGTGGCTACCTTCTGTCACCATACAACACTATTACAGTATCATTGACTATATCCCCCATGCCGTGCCTTTATTCCTGTGACTTATTCACTATATAACTAGAAGCCTGTACCTCCACTCCCCTTTACCAGTTTTACCCATCTCCCCACCCCTTTTCCCACTGGCAACTATCAGTTTGTTTTTTGTATATTATAGGGCTGATTCTGCTGTTAGTCTGTTTATTCATTTGTTTTGTTGTTTAGATTCCACATATGAGTGAAATCATATGGTATTTGTCTTTCTCTGTCCGACTTATTTCACTTAGCATAATAGGTCCATCCGTGTTGTCATGAATGAAAAAATTTCACCCTTTAAGCAATATTGAGAAAGAAGAACAAAGCTGGAAATATCAAAGTCCCAGATTTTAAGATATACTACAAAGCTAGCAGTCAAAACAGCACAGTACTAGCACAAAAACAGATACATGGATCAATGGAACAGAACAGAGAGCCTAGAAATAAACCCATGCTTATATGGTCCATTAATCTATGACAAAGGGGGCAAGACTATACAATGGGGGAAAAGATAGTCTCTTCAATAAATGGTGCTGGACAGCTACATTCAAAAGAATAAAACTGTAGCACTTTCTACCATCATACACAAAAATAAACTCAAAATGGATTAAAGATCTACATGTAAGATTTGAAACTATCAAAATCCTAGATAAGAAACAGGCAGTAATTTCTCTGACACTGGCCATAGCCAACACTTTTCTAGGTATGTCTCCCGAGGCAAGGGAAACAAAAATGAAAAACCATTGGGACTACATCAAAATAGAAAGCTTCTGCATAGCAAAGGGAACTATCCACAAAACAAAAAGGCAACATACTGAATGGGAGAAGATATTTGGAAATGACATGTCCAATAAGAGGCTAAGATCCAAAAATATATAAAGAAGTTATACTACTCAACACCAAAAAAACCAAACAGTCCAATTAAAAAATGGGCAGAAGACCTGAAAAGACATTTTTCTAAGGAAGGCATCCAGATGGCCAACAAACACATGCAAAAATGCTCAACATCACAAATCATCAAAGAAATTCAAATCAAAACTACAATGAGATATCACACCTGTCAGAATGGCTAAAATCAAAAAGATAAGAAATAACATGTTGGCGAGGATGTGGATAAAAAGAAATCCTTGTGCACCACCGATAGAACTATAAATGGGTGTAGTCACTGTGGAAAACAATGTGGAGATTCCTCACAAAATTAAAAATAGAAATACTATATGAATCAATAATTCCACTACTGGGGATTTACCTAAAGAAAACATAAACACTAAAAAGTATATATGTATACCTATGTCTATTGCAGCATTATTTATAATAGCCAAGATATCTAAGCAATCTAAGGGTCCATCAATAGGAGAATATATAAGGAAGACATATACACACATACATGCAGTGGAATATTACACAGGCTTGCGATTCAACTTCTCTGTTTGCACAGAGGTAATGTTTTGGGGATGACATCCAGTTTGTTTCTTTCTGGTAAAGTTCTAGCCTTAGCTGGGTAATACAGGAGAGCTTTGGAGAGTGAATTATAGCTGATATCTTGTCCCAACTAGGACAGGAATTGGGCTTTCGTAAGTACTCACTCACTAAGAGTTACCTAAACTAAACTAAAGGGGACCCAAATTCTCAGATGCTCCCAGCTGTTTGCACAGGCAGTCAAAGTGGTGTCTGTGGCTGAGGGCAGTCCTTTGAAGACAGGGACAGATGTGGGCCCACAGATGCAAAAGCACAAAGAAGCTGGGGATGGGGGTGGGGTGGGTACAAAAGAAATGGCCGAAGGGCTTTAAGGGGATCTGGGTTCAATATCAACAGCTGTCTGCTACTTATTTATTAACTCTAATTAAATGATTCTCAGTCATTAAACAAATAATTCATTTAGTGATTCTGATCCATTTTTGTTTTAAAAGAACTGTCAGCAGATATACTGTTCAGATATTGTTTTAAGCCAAGGGCTGCACTACAAGACATCTTTCTCCTTACTATTTCTCAAACACACCATACACACTTCTGTCTCACAGACTTTGTACTTGTTTCTTCAGCTAGGGTCTCACCCCACAGAGTGAGAAAATTAGGACTTTGAGATAGAGAAGTTTGGCTGTTCCACCCAGACCCAGCCTTGCCATCACTGACTAGATGCTGTGTGCCTCTTAACGGGATGCAACACGAAGGACACAACATCCTCAGGGAGTATTCTTGCCCCAAACTATTTAAACAGGTTCTCATGAAACCTTTCCTAACGTCCAGTGTACAGTGCAAACATGTTTTGCACAGTCACTGTTCCTCAGGGACACTGGGTTTGCCCACATATTGACCACTTGCTTTGCTCATCCTCCCTTCTTATACCTCATGCATTCAGTTTCATTTAATTGTATACTTTGGAATTTTATTATTGGCGTTATGCCCGTATTCTCCTGGCCTGGGCCAATAAATCCCTTTCTGCCTTTATTTTTATTTTTCTTAATTAAGCCACTGCCTACTCATGATTATTTAGCTGGTGATAAAAATACACTAAGATTGGATGCACGATACTCTGATCAAGTTACCTCCCTCTTTTTTAAACTTAAAAAATCTTTTTTTAATGTATATTCATTTTTGAGAGACAGAGACAGAGTATGAGCTGGGGAGGGGCAGAGAGAGAGGGAGACACAGAATCTGAAGGAGGCTCCAGGTTGGTAGGGCTCGACAACGTGGGGCTGGAACCCATGAACCATGAGATCGTGACCTGAGCTGAAGTTGGACACTCAAGTGACTGAGCCACCCAAGCGTCTCTAAACTTTTTCTTTAGAGAGAGAGAGCATGTGAGCAGGGGAGAGGGGCAGAGGGTGGGAGACAGAGAGAATCTTAAGAAGGCTCCACGCTCAGCATAGAGCCTGACACAGGGCTCAATCCCATGACCCTGGGATCATGACCTGAGCCGAACGAAATCAAGAACTGGATGCTCAATCGACTGAGCCACCAAGGTGCCTTGTGGGTTACCTTTTTCTACACATTTCCTTCTTATACTAAAATGAGAAAGTAGGTCTTCATAAGTTAAAGATTAAACTTTTCAGGTTTTCCTGACTATTTTTTCTGTTATTACGCAAAATGTACTGTACCAAAACTATTTTAACAGATTAAGTTATTAAGTATATAAAGATCTCCTTGTATCAGAATTAATTAGTATGATTACAGAAAAACAACCAAATATATAAGGAAGCAATTCAACAGTGGAAGTCGGAGTCATAAATCTAATTATTTAGGTTTGTGTCATTTGGGATTATAAACTCAGACTTCAAAAAATACCTTTCCTCTAAATGAAAAGGTATGATTTCTATTAACCTTTGATTAGAATCTAATAAAAATAACTGTCAGTTCACAGTAACAAAGACACTCAGAAATAAAGTGATTAAAGCAAATAATAATTAGGAAAAGAGGCTTCATCTTCCTGCAATGTTTCTACTCCAGAGAAAGGTTTTATACAGCCTGTTTTGCATTCCCAAATGCTCTACACTGAAAGTCACAATCTAGGTGATTGGAAACCTTACTTCAGTAGAAGACCTTACAAGGTTCATTATGCTTATTATGCTCAGCCAAAGATGTATGCTCCATACCTACCAAGTAGATGGCAACTTTGCAAACTAATCTGTAAGAAGATTGTTTAAACAACAGGTTCAGTATTTCATTTAAGGAAAAGATGTTCAAATAGAAAAAGTATCTTTGTGTACAAAGCTAAAAATAAAAGCCTCCCATCCTAACCCTGAAAGCGAAAGCAATCGCCTCAAACTTAAAGAGGCTTGAAGGTTATTTGGTGTAGTCATTTCATTTTCAGATGCATCGGGGCCAGGGCTACTGGTATTGGTAGCATAGCCAGGAGCACAATCCAGGTGTCCTAATTTCCAGTTAAGACTCTTTCCAGTCTATGCAGAATGTCCATTTGGGTACACTCAAATTAGAGAACACCATGGGGACAAAAGAAGAGAGTGTGGGCAGCACAGATATACAAGAAATCCTTTAAGAAATAACATAAAGAAAGAAATTCATCAGAACGCAAAAACAACACATACACAATATTAACAACCAAGAAAAGTTGAAGGGGGATATAATCTTTTTTTAAAATTTTTTTTAAACATTTATTTATTTTTGAGACAGAGAGAGACAGAGCGTGAATGGGGAGGGGCAGAGAGAGAGGGAGACACAGAATCGGAAGCAGGCTCCAGGCTCTGAGCCATCAGTCCAGAGCCCGACGTGGGGCTCGAACTCACGGACCGTGAGATCGTGACCTGAGCTGAAGTCGGACACTTAACTGACTGAGCCACCCAGGGGCCCCAAAGGGGGGATATAATCTTGAAGAGATCTGCTTACTTGAACTTCTATTTACTATTCTATTGTTGCTTATGCTTCCCTGTACCAATTGTTAAATGGAGACCAAAAATAATCCCACTTTAAAGGACAATAGAAACATTTAATTTTGAATTAAAATACTCATGTCAGGAAACACTGGTAGAGAGAAAACAATAAGGTCTATCGGGAAAACACAAAACATACCATAAACTGATTGAGGGCTTGAACTAAGCACGCTTTTCGTTTACGGGCAGCTTTCTTTTGCTTCTTTGGGCATCACTGGTTTTAAGTACATTCTCTTTCACTGACATTTTGTTCTCCTTCCAGAAACTCAAGTGACCTCCAGGAACAATTTTATTTTTCAAAATCATGGAAGAATGATTGAGAATGTCCTTTAGAGGAGGGTTTTCAACCACAGCAATTACAAAGAGATTCTGGACAAACCTCAAGGGAAGTGTGTGGCTCTTTAAAAGGGTGGCCTTTTTGAAGAGGGAAAATCAAAGGAAGGGAATTACTACTGAAGTTTCTTACCCAAAGACAACTCTCACCACCACATATTTCCTGTTAAAGGAGCATCTGAAATGGTTCTTCAGTAATAACCTAACCCAACCCAGTTGACTTGCATTGAATAATCCCTAAGGATTCCCTTCTACTGCACTTCTGTGCACTCTTGGTCACACCCAGCTGGAGGGAAGGGTCTCCACAGTAGACTGAACACCCTGGTGCTCACTGCCCAGACTCACGTCACACTGGAGCTTGACCCCTGGCCCACTGTGTAACCCTAACCAATCATCCTCACCTCTAAGACAGGAGTGAGAACAGAGCTTTTTCCCTCACTGACTCTTGTGAGGACTAGAAAGGATAGGAAAATGAAAGTTTTCCACTTTTCCAATACATGGAAAACTTTTTTCTGTGAAATATTAAGTAATGGACATTCATAGTCTCCCCATCCTTGATAAAGTATTCTCACAGCACAACCCCACGCATGTCTCCTTTGACTTTGTGAGGAGACCAGAGGTCTGTGTCCAGAGACTCACAGAGAGCATGATCCTCACCTGTACTGGATGCCAAGTCTTGGGACCAAATGGTCTGCATTTTTCCTGCTAAAATGGGGCTTCAATAATTACCATGTATCATGTGCAAAAATCCAAATCTTGTTTAGGAAAATTCTAGGAGAAACCCAAGCAAACAACTAATGTCCATTTCACAAATATTTTGAACCTACAATGTGCCTTGAAATGAGCAAGAAATAGGACCTGCCCTAATAAAGCCTAACAGTTGGCAGGCCAATCTGAAATACCGGCTACCAGGCATTTTAATCAATGTCGACTTTTACCAATGTCTATACCATGCAAAGGAGTGTGACAATGACCAAGACAAGGTCTGATGTCTTGCTGTGACTCAGAGCGAGGCACATAGTGCAGGCCAGCTTGGGAGAGCCATCTAAGACTCCTCATATAAATGCTGATGTTTGCATATCATTTCTAAAAAAAATGGACGCCTTCAAACTTATGCCTATGATGTCACTCTTATTTACATTAGAGTCTACGTATACTCTCTGGTGGGACACAGGTCAGCAGGAATCCCACAGTGCCCTGGGCATGGGCACCGAAGTGAGTATCATAATGACCACTGGGTGCCTTGCTGGAGGAGGTGACCCAGCTGTAACTGCTGCAGGAGACAAAGGAGGCAGTGCTGGGTGCGGGTGACAGGAGTCTTCATGAAGGAGCACCTGAAGACTGGCCTGTGAGGGAAAGGTAGGTCTTCAATGAGGCCCAGGAGAAAAGCGAAGCGTTCTAGGCATAGGACACGGTGCATGCATGAGTGGTGGGACAAAAGGCTACACATGTAGCTGGCTGGGGACCAGCATGGGGGCTTGTAAAAGGCGTTGGTATCCTGGCTCTGGGGTTAGTATTTGAGCATGTTGACTAGGCTTGGCTTCTGGTATAAAATTTATCAGTGATTAATCTGTTACTTTGAAAACAAAAGTTGACCTCTAAACAATAACTATGAATTGGGTCACCTGAGTGGCTCAGTCCGTTAAGCGTTGGACTCTTCATTTCAGCTTAGGTCATGATCTCATGGTTCATGGGATCAGGCCCCGCATGGGACTCTGCATGGATAGCTTGGAGCTTGGGATTCTCTCTGTCCCCACCCCGGCCCCCCCAAGCCCAGCCCTACTCATGCTCTGCCACACGAGCATGCTCTCTCCCTCAAAAACAAAAGAAAACGAAGCAAAACAAAAAACCAAAAACTTATAAAACAATAACTATTAATTGGATCATTTTCTGAAACGCACCTGCTCACACATAGTGCCTACCTCCTTACTCTATCACAAAAGCTGACGGGACAGCCGTGCTCTCCTGATCTCCGGTCTGGCTTCCAAAGGAGGTAAATGGATATTTAGACAATGGAGCCTGTCTTCTCTCTTCCTCATTCTAGTCCTTAGCCCCGGGCCTTTCCTGTTGTGTTCAGGGTTCTGAAATCTTGACCTGCCCTCTGAGCCCCCTTCAAAGGTGGCAGCTATTAGCCCACATCTTTCTGTATCAGGCACTTGCCAATTTAGTGCCTGCTTGGGTTACCCCTGGCTCTCTTGATGGCCCATGAGCTCTTGGAGGGAATGGTCTATTTTTATACTCCTGGTAAAGATGCCTGCAGGTACCAGAAATTCAAGATTAGTTCCTAACTAGTTTTTTGTTCTCTTTCCCCTCAACTGCTCCAGACGTTTCTAAATTTGTAGCCCTGCCACAAGCTCTCCTTCTGTCTTAAATCCATTAGAGGTACAATAGCAGGAGCATCTTAACTCCACTTTCATTTTTATTCCCTCTTCTCTCAAAATTTCACAGAGGCCCTAATTTTCTCTTGGAATGATGCAGAGTCCCTAATAATAGAACCTAAGGCTTTATCTAGCTGACTTTATACCTTAGTATATTCTCGTTTAGGATAAATCCCAAAAATTTAACACAGAGCTCAGTGCTACAGCCACTAGCCAGGGGCATAGCACTAAGAGGCACTAAATAGTTACAGAATAAATGAGTGAATTATCTTTTCAATAAACCCTCTCATTTCCTATTTTGCAAACATCCTTCCTGATCCTATATATATATATGTCCTCACAGATAACATGTTACCAATTTGAAGACAGCTTTTTTTTTTTTTCCTGGCAGGTCAGAATGTTTAAAGCATTTGTTCTGACTAACTTCTTTCATGAAATCTGACATCAGCCAGTTAGGATCTAGTCACTTAAAACATTAACAGCTTCAATACTTGTGCCCGTCTAGTTTTCTGTTCAGTAGGATGCCAGTCAAGGTCAAAGATCATGCCAGCTGCTTCCTCGTCATTCTGGGCACTGAGGCAGAGTCTTCTGTAAATAGTGAGTACTAAGTGCTCTTATATAAAATTTTCTCTTAAAGGGCCAATCAACAGATCTAAATCAAATAGCACCTATAGGTTAATCATTTTAGATACAGAGAGCTTAATGGGTTTTTAACAAGTTGGGACATAAATATAGTAGGATTTTGAACTGAAAGAACTTCCCCTCCCCCACAAAAAATTTGGCTAGCTATATTTTCCATACCTATAGGGTTAACATATATTTCACGAAATTTCCTTTTCAGGATTGCTCTGTCATATAAAAATAAAAACAGATAATAATCAACAATAAAAAGATAAAGGTCATACATAGAATCATGACATCAAAGTCATGTGACTTTTCAGCTTATTTGACCTACTAAACTGCTGCACAGGCCACATGGGAAGACAAAGGTCAGGGGACATGCCTTAGGAGAAGAAAGTCACTGGAGAAAGAGCAGGAAGAACTCTGGAGGGGAAGAGAGCATAGGCAGAGCTCCACATTCTGCTCAGTGAGCATGCCTCAGCAGTGGGTTTTTTCTTTTTTTTGAAAATAATGTTTCTTTCCCTTTAAATCCAGGCTATTTTTCTGATGTCTTTTGCTTTAAGCAGTCAGTATGGGCACACGACTCCAAAAATATGTCAGGGAAGTGCAAAATATATGATTGCTCTGTTTTTGCAAGCCTTCTCAAACGAGGCAGGTGGACAGAGCAGTGTCCCCCCCACACTGGTCCAAAACACGTCTGTGTGACTGGACAGCTCTGAGGCCATCAGTCCCCTTCACAGCCTTGTAGGGGAGTAGTGATTTTCCCCCTCACTGGAAGTATGGATTAGATGAATTCTGGTAGCCAAGATCAAAAAGACTTCATGATTTTTCCCCCCCAAAAAACTATTTTCCAACTGGCAAAAAAGTTATTTTCTGTATTAGGTACTGGAATTATATAATTACAATTAATCATTTTAGCTTCAATTTTGGGAAAAAGTACTTTGTTCAGATTTATGAGAAGTATATTTTGTTAGAGTTTACGAGAGTTGCTATGAAACACAATAATTTGGGGGAAAATAAAAGAGACAATTTGTGTTGACGGGGCCATGGATGGATGACTGACAATGGATGATATCACCAATAGGCAATTATAACATCCAGCATTCCTAAATGATCTAATAATTTGTTTTGAAGAAATATAGCTTCTAAAAGAATAAAAGACAGTCTAAACATTTATTTGGATAGCTGTGCGTCAAAATAAAATTAAGTATAGAAGTAAAGGAATTAATTCCAACCTAAAAAATCAAATATTTAGCCACCAACTGAAAAATGGTATGGGTTCCAAAAGTTTGTAAATGAATTATTTGCCACACTCAGTGTATTTCCTGTGGGGGAAAAAAAAAACCAAAACATTTTCTATGGGAATGTTGTAGGTAGTAGTAAGGCTCCCAGTGCGACCCTCAAAGAAGTAGATTAAATATTAGGAACACATATGTAGAGTGTATGTCGTAAAAGAGCATGAACGTTACAGAGCCAAAGACTCCTGGATGGCAGTCCTGGCTCTGTCATTCTCCGGTAGAATGCCACGAGAAGTTGTGTGCTATGTGGTCTCTGGCAAGAAGTCAGCCTCCCAGAGCAGCCTCTGTCTGGCCCGTAGCACACAGGAAACCCGGCCCCTGAGCAAGGCTGCTGCCTCGGAGGGAGGATTTCCTGTGATGGGGACCCCGCTTGTATCCTGGTGTTCTCAGGTGGAGGTTCGTGTAGAGTTGACGTCAAGGAAGATTACCTCCCACACGGTCCTGAGAGCGTTAAGGCTGTCAGGTCCACCTGTGAAGGCAGCGATACCACTTACTGTAACTGCGTGGTCTGTCAGGGGTTTGCAGTTCTCAAACGTAGGACTCAGGTGAGGTTCAGCCTTAATAAAGACAAGGTTCATGTGATCCAATTAAACTTTTCACACACACAGATATGCTTTCCAAATGAGCACTGCCCCCCACCCATAAGGAAACTGCATGATAATACAGACACCCTTTCATAAATAAAAGGAAGCATTTGTTATAAGATAAATCTGCATGCTTCAATAAAATGTTCTCGTATCTATCTAACCAGGGCTTATAGGGGATCTTTCTATGAAATATGTGTCTTTTAGAAAAGCAAGCTCTTGGGCAGAGCCATCTCTCACCTGCACAGTACCATATGAAAGCCAGATGGTACACAGAGTCGTGGCCAATGGGAATGCTGACTGCTCACAATTTAGTTATTTTTAAAAAATGTTTATTTATTTATTTTGAGAGAGAGAGAGCACGCACGCAAATGAGTAGGGAGGGGCAAAGAGAGGGACAGAGAGAATCCCAAGCAGGCTCCACACTGTCAGAGCAGAACCTGACAAGGGGCTTAATGTCACAACTGGGAGATCATGACCTGAGATGAAATCAAGAATTGGGCACTTAACCAACTGAGCCACCCAGGTGCCCCAAATGCTCACAATTTAGAACGACTGTGACTAGAATGTTCATTATGCAAACCAGTGGAGGATGCTATCCATAACTGCTTTAAAATCAGAATATCATATACTCATAATGGTTTTTTTCTCTCTTTCCCAGATACTGGTATAAGCTCAGATGTTCCTACAATTAGACAAAAAATTAACATCAAAAGAGTTAAAATAACACACTATTCAAGGAAGGAGAGATTATAATAAAATAGAGAAAATCCCAAATTTACTGTTTATACTAATTCTCTATATGATTGAATAGTATGATTAAAAATGTTCCTTCTTTTTCCTAATTCATAGATTTCAGATGATTACTGGAGATATAATAGCCACAGTTTGGACCAGATCTATGTACCATTCTACCTTGCTTATCCAAAATCATATTTTAAGGTAAGGTACCATGAAACTTAACAGAGAACAAAATTTTCTTACTATGGAAAGCAAAAACATGTGACAACTTAAAGAGTTTTATTTAAAGCTTATAAACTGCCTGTACACTAAGTTATATTTTCGTTTATATAAACTGGCTCATGCGAAGCTGTTTTATTTCTTAATTAGTATACAGAAAATAAATTTTATGATTAAAACACATATATATAACATTTTGTATTTTCTTAATTTTTAACGAAATTAGGAGTCACTAAACCTGTATAACTGTTTTTGTTGCTAATTATAATTTTTTCCCCTAGAAGTACTTTATGGGCTTTCTTCAACTCTGGCCTAGTTTTATAGACAAACTCTAGGATCCTGGTTTATTGTCCTTAAAACTAAGAAATAAATCACTAATTAAAGAACCAGTCATTGCAGCAATTACAGAGGGTCCTCACCTTCCTCTGGTAGCCTTCTGTAGAACCTTCATTCCCATCAGGCTGCAGGATTTCCCTTCCAACTGTTGGTCTTTCAAGATGGCGCCCTCAGAGTATACTTCACTGAACATTCCATAGGCATCTTGCACGAGAAGGCAGACTCTACAAAAGAATATTCACATTTTTTTTTTAGAAGATAGTTTTTGATTCACTACAGAGAATAGGATTACCTTCTTCTTCACTAGGAATCCATTGAAATCATCTTCCTGAATGGATAAATCAGGGTAAATGAAGTTGAATTCAAACATGCGCTTTTAGATTTGTACTTACAGGTGTTTGGATCAGTATCCACCTCATATGGAAGGAAACAGAATTCTCTTTTGGCATAAAACTAAACCCTAAGCCAAATGTGGTTTAAAAGCACACGAAGAAGATCATCCTTTCAAATAAAATATATTGCCACTGTCCCAAAAAGGGTATCCTTCTTCCCCATTTTTATCTTGCCTTTTATAACAGGAAACATTTATATTTTGCATGGATGCTCAACATTGAAAAACCTCCAGTGTTAACATTATGATGAGAACAGTAAGGGGCTTTCTCTGAGAAAGTACATATTCACAGACATGCATATCCCAGTAGGATAAAAAACAGTATCCTTGCTGGCAGCAACAGAGACATGATGGATATCCAGTGACATGATGGGATTCCCCCCAACTTTTAAGTTCAAAGGGCAGTACTTATAAACACCTCTTTTCTTTTTTCTTAAAAAAATCTCTCTCTCTCTCTCTCTCTCTCTCTCGGGAGAGAGATGAACAAGCAGGAGACAGAGGCTGAGGGAAAGAGAGAATCTTAAGCAGGTTCCATGCTCAGCAAAGAGCCTGACCTGGAGCTCAATCCCACGACCCTGGAATCATGACCTGAGCTGAAATCAAGAGTCCGATATTCAACTGACTGAGCCACACAGGCATCCCTATAAAAACCTATTTATCACTGAATTTCCAATCCTCTCACTTCATAATTCAGGGAAATGAAGTCTTACTTATTATGATATGACACATTCTCAGAAAATATTTACTGAAGCCTGAAGAAAATTTAGGTAATAAATAACACCACCAAAGAGAGTGTGAGGAACAAAACTATTTTAAAGATGAGGGTGTACAGGAAAGTGCATGTTGGGAAAGAGAAGATGACAAATGAACAAAGGAACACTAAATCTGAAGTAGTGAACTTTAAACATGCTTAGAAACTAGGCTTCATGATTAAGTCTCCCCTCTCAGGCCCACAGGGCCCCCTTGGTTCACAAAAAAAGCAAATGGAAATCTTGTGTGAAGGAAACCACCTTTAATTTGATCATTACTTGTCATGGAGTAAAGCCAAATCAAATAAATATGCACTCGAATGAAAATCACCTCATAGGAAATAAACCACTACATGGGAAGAGTAAAAAAAAAAAAAAATAATAACAATAGACCTCTTGAGAACTTGACATATTAGAATTTAAAGATATGAAGTATGGAATAACTATCTTAAAAAAAGGAAATTCATGAAGATGTAATACAAGACAAAAAGCTGTACAAAATGACTGGGCAAGTTTGAAGAATAAAATTAGAACTTTCAAAAAGGAAACACTCCACTTCCTGAAAAAAAGTGTTATTAAATAGGTGTAAACAAATGGTCATGTGTACCTGAAGAGTATGGATATGTGAATTGGGTTACAAATTTGAATAAATTACCTAGAATATATGTTGAGAGCTGAGATAAAAAATGTGAGAGAAAAGAGAAGTACAGAGGATAGGATGAGAAAGTCTAACATTTGTCTAACAGGAATTTCAGAAGAACAAGAGAGAGGAAGAAGCAAGAGTTTGTAGATTTAGTAACTGGGAAATCTAATGTAAGAAATGAATCCAAAGATCCAGGAAGAAAAACAAATACCAAGCAGTACAACTAAAAGGAAACCCATCCTAGGACACACACTGTAATAAAACTAGAGAATATCAAACACGATGAAAAGATTCTAAAAGCAAAAAGCATGAAAAGACAGACTATCTACAAAGGAATAAAAATTTGATTTACACCAACCTCCTCAAGAGCAATGAATGAAGCCAGATAACTGTGAAACATTTTAAGAATTCTGGAAGCCATCTCAAAACTGTGTACCTGCAAAACTATCTTTCAAGAATGATGGTAAAATAAAGTCATTTTTAGATAAACACTAGCTACATTTTCCACCTACACAGCCTGAAATACTTACTAGTTACTAAGATAATTACTAAAATAATTTCTAAATTATGTAATTTAGGAAGAAGGACATTATTCTAGAAAAAAAGGTCGAAGATACAAGGACTACTGACCAACAATATAAACAAAACAAACACAGTAGAATAAAATAACACCACCATCAACAACATCAATTAATGTGGGGGAGCTGAAAAACTGGAAATGGAGAGCAAATAGGTCAAATGGGGTGATGAAGTTCAAATGTTTCCAAGTGCTCATATCACTCACAGCAGGATTAAGATATTAACTCAAGATTTCATTAAATATTTACATCTGGTAAAAATTCAAGGATAACCACCAAAAGAAAAGAAATAGGTGTATAAATTCCAAATTACTAGATGGAAAAAAATGGAATGAGAAATATAGACCAAAAAAACCCCCAAAACAAACAAACGAGAAACAATACAACCTCAAGAAAATGCAAAGAAAAAGCACACATAAAAAAAGGGCAGGAAAATGTAAGGTAATAAGTATAATGGTAGACATAAGTCTATGTATATTAGAAATGGAATAAAAATGATTTAAACTTGTCAATTAAAAGGCACAGTTTGTCATGGTCGGTTTGAAGGAAAAAAAATGTTAACAGGAAATCTTCTAAAACACAGAAAGGTTTAAAGGGTGAAAAAAAAATGTTTCAGGTAAATATTAACCAAAAGAAAGCTGAGGAGGTAGTTCTGAGACTTAACTAAATAGATTCTAGGATAGAAAGCATTATTAGGGATAGAGAGGTCACTAATATTGATTTCAAAAAAAGCTTAATTTCCCAGGAAGGCATATAATTCTAAATCTTTATGTTCTCAGCATCAAAATATATACAGTCACACAACTACAGAGAGAAGTGAACAAATCCAACACCATTGTGGGAGAGTTCAACATACCTCTGCCAAGTATTAAGTCGATCTGAGGAAAAAATTAGTAAAGATTTGGAAAACTTGCATATACCTAAAAAGTTTGATTTGTTGGATAGGCACAGAAAAACTTCCCACAATTACAGAAAATGCATTCTCAAGCACACATAGGACATTTATAAAATGTGACCAATTGGCTGAAGACAGGTCTGAATGAATTTCAAAGAGTCAGTATTGTATGGGACACATTGTCTGCCTACAATATAATTAAAAGAGAAACCAAGTGAAAATAGGTATCTTTAAAAATCTTCCATTTGGAAATTTCACAGCATCCTTTTCAACACATAGGTCAAATATGAAATCACAGTAGAAAAGAGACAGTATTTTGAACTACGGGATAAAAATACCAGACATGCCAAAACTTATGGATTATAATGATTCTTTAGGGAATTTGTAGCTTTAAATATAATAAAACATGATCACTTCTCCTTTTCTATGTAGATCTTTTTTTTAATGTTTATTTATTTTGAGAGAGAGAGAAGGAAAACACACACACACACACACACACACACACACACACACAGTGCAAGCAGGGGAGAGGCAGAGAGAGACGGAGACACAGAATGTGAAGCAGGTTCCAGGCTCTGAGCTGTCAGCACAGAGCCAAAAAAATCTTTTTTAATGTTTATTTATTTTTGAGAGAGAGAGAGACAGAGAGAGAGAGACAGAGAGAGAGAGACAGAGCGTGAACAGGGGAGGGGAAGAGAGAGAAGGAGACACAGAATCTGAAGCAGGCTCCAAACTCTGAGCTGCCAGCACAGAGCCTGATGTGGGGCTCGAACTCACAGACAGCAAGATTATGACCTGGATCGAAGTCAGAGGTTTAACTGAATGAGCCACCCAGGTGGCTCTTTGAATTAGTTTTCTATGTACTTATCATAAGTTATATACCTCTGTCAACTACCAAAGTGTTCCTTCAGGGTGCTGAACCTTACAGGTACTCTGCCTTGAAAGGGCTCTCCTGGAGCCTCTGCTCCTGGAGCCTCTAGACTCCAGTCTAGACTGGTTAACATCCACCAGTGGCATGGTAGTTAACCTGGGATCGCTTGTCAGAAAATCTGAGGGATTTCCTTTGCTGCTCTAGCATGTTCAGTGTCCTATTTTCCATATCTCATACCTTCCTTTTTAAACTTTTTTTTAAATGTTTATTTATTTTTAAGAGAGAGAGAGACAGAGTACGAATGGAGAAGGGGCAGAGAGAGACAGAGAGAGAAAGGGATACACAAAATCTGAAGAAGGCTCTGGGCTCTGTGGCTCGAACTCATGAGCCATGAGATCATGACCTGAGCCAAAGTTGGACGCTTAACTGACTGAGCCATCCAGGCACCCCTCATATCTTCCTTTTTTAACTGACTATAAGTTAGTAGGTCACATCTTCTAACTTCCTGAAAAGGGGGGATTGGGAGCTAAAATTTTTTTTTTAATTTTTAAAAAATATTTATTTATTTTTTTTTTTTGAGAGAGAGAGAGAGAGGGAGAGAGAGACAGAGAGAGACAGAGAGAGCAGGGGAGGGGCAGAGACAGAGGGAGACATAGAATCCAAAGCAGGCTCCAGGCTCTGAGCTGTCAGCACAGAGTCTGACATGGGACTTGAACACATGAACTGGGAAATCATGACCTGAGCTGAAGTCGGAGGCTAAACTGACTGAGCCACTGAGGCGCCCAGGGAGCTAAAATTTTTTAAACGTTCATGAAATTTTTGTTAAACTATCCTCAAACTTTACGGGTAGTTTGGCTGAGTATAGATTTCTAGATTGGAAATAATTTTTCCATTCCAAATCCAATACTGTTTGTCTTCCTCCTTTCTGTAGGGGAGATGAGCTCTGTTCTGGTTCCCAGGGTGCTGACACTGAATAGTGACAATTCCTCGGTACACTGGGTGAGAGGTATCCTTACTGAGACCCTTCACAGTGGAATCACATCTACTCTGAGTCATTTCATTGATAATTCTTATTTTTTCTTTTCTCTCATTCTGGTTATTGGACATCCTGGACTAGTTCTTTAATTTTCTTAACTTTTCTCTCTTATTTTCCACTTCTTTCTGGCAGTTTCTTCAAATTTGGCTTTCAATGCTTCTAATTAGATCTTTCATAATTTCTCCTTTTCCTATGTTTAACTTCTAACAGTTCTCTTTTAAGCTCTGAAAGATGTTTTCTCGCCCCTTGACAGTGTTCTTTTTTGTTTTATGGTTGCAATATCGTAACTTCATTTAAGAAGCTTTCTTCAGGCCTCTGCTATCTGTTCCTATGTTAGAGCAAGCTCTAACAAGCTTCCTGGATTCTCCCAAAGGGTAGGAAGAGGAACTCATCAACCATGGGTTGAATGAGCTGGGTGATTTTATAGTTGGGGAATCTCAGATGTTAATTATCTTTATATCTCCTGTTGATGAGAAAATTCCTCAGAAAAGACTTGTGTTTAAATACCCACTATATACCAGGGTAAGGCAGGAACGACCACTCAACAGTGTAGGCTAGGGGGACAGGATATGATCGCTTCCTGGACAGACTTGCAATTGATTGTTTTTCTTATTTTAGTCCTTTTTATCTTCCACAGTGGTAGTAGGAAAATTGAATATGAAAAGAAAAATAATCCTTAACCATTATCTCACATTATACACAAAAATTGACTCAAAATGGATCATATACCCAAATATAAAATCTAGAACTTGAGAAAACACAGGAGAAAAAATTGTTGTTAACCTTGGAGTAGGTAAATACTTCTCAATTAAGACACAAAAACACACATTATAAAAGAAAAAAATTATTTTGACATTACCAAAATTAAAACTTCTGCTCTTCAAAAGACACCATTAAGAAAATGAATAGGCAAACCATAAGCGCTAAACTGACAAAGAGCTTGTGTCTAGATTCCATAAAGAACTATAGAGCTTATTATTGATATTAATAATATAATAACACTCTATATTACAAGAGTAATAAAAGAAGACAATCCAATCAAAAATGGGTTAAAGATACAAAATATCATGGGGCACCTGGGTGGCTCAGTTGGTTAAATGTGTGACTTTGGCTCAGGTCATGATCTTGCATTTGTGAGTTCGAGTACCACATCGGGCGCACAGAGTCTGCTTCAGATCTTCTGTCCCTTTCTCTGCTCCTCTGTTGCTCATGCTCTCTCTCTCTCAAATAAATAAACATTAAAAAAATACAAAATATCATGAATTCCATTTCTATGAAATATCTAGAACAGTTAAATCCATAGAGACAGAACAGAGAATGGTGGTAGCCAGGGGGTAGGAAGAGACAGAAATAGGGAGTAACTGTTTTATATGTATGGGATTTCCTTTTGGACTGATAAAAATGTTTTCGAACAGAAGGAAATGGTGACTGTATAATACTGTAAGTTTTATATCAGGTGAATCGCACTTCAGTGTGAAACAAACTGGACAAATATGTGAATAAATGCTTCATCAAAGAGTATGGCCAATAAACACATGTGGCCAATAAACACATAAAAAGATGCAGAACACCATTACTCATAAGGGAAATGCAACTTAAAACCACAATGAGATACCACTATACATATATATATATATATATATATATATATATATATATATATACTGGAAAGGGGGAAATAAAAAAAGGTTGACGGTATCATGTTTTGTTGAGGACATGGAAGAACTGAAACAATCAGATTTTAGGTGGAAATATGTATGTTAAAGCCACTTTAGAAAAAACTTTGGCAGTTTCTAATAAAGTTAGACATATACTAATCACATGGCTAGTCATTCTACTCTAGGATTTTCCCAAGATAAATAAAATAATATATCTGCACAAAAAGTTACAGATAGGTGTTGATGGTAGCTTCATTAAATAATAGCCCCAAAGTGGTAACAAGACAACAGTTGAATGGATAAATAAATTGTGATGTATCTTTATAATGAAATACTACTCAGTAGAGAAAAGAAACAAACACCTGACACAGGGATGAATCTTGAAAACAGTGTGCTGAGTGGAAAAAACATAAAAAACAGTTTATATCAAATTATAGAAAAGGCAAATGACTCTACAGTAACAGCAAACAGATCTGTAGTTGCCTAGAACTGGGGCCAGGCAGGATTGACAGCAGAAGGCATATGGAAACTTTTTGGGGTGACAGAAATAGTCTATGACTTCACTATGAAGTGACTCTACATGGTAAATGTATTTGTCAAAACCCAATGAACTATATGCTTAAATGGGTGCACTCTATTGTATGTATGTAAACTGTATTGCATATAAATTGTACCTTCAAAAAGTTGTTTAAAGGAAAAAAAAAAAGGGTAGAGGAGACAACTTGAAGAAAATTCCACTGGAGAAACATAGGATAATTATGGAGAAGAGATTGGAAAACTTATTGTTACCTATGGAAGTTGCTACAGTTCTAACTCATTGTGCTAACAACAGGCAAACAATGAGAAAGAATCAAATGCTTAAAAATCCATTAGAAAAATATTATCCTTTGCAAAAAGGCATTTCCCCTTGTCATTATGAACTTTCAAAGGAAAACTGATATAACTTAAGCACATGTTTTCTTGTGCATCTTCAACAAATACTGAAAACGATCTCATACATACGTACATACATTTATTTAAATTGATTGCTCTCTGCACTTTTTTTAAAAGTAGGCTTCATGCCCAGCATGGAGTCCAACGTGGGGCTTGAACTCATGACCCTGAGATCAAGACCTGAACTAAGATCAAGAGTCGAACACTTAACCAACTGAGCCACTCAGGCGCCCCTGAAAACCACTTGCTTTTAGAGACAACTCTCAGAGTATGAAATTATAAATACATTTGGATATTTTTAAAAAGGAAACAAATACATTATTAGTGTTTCATGAAACAAAACTTAAAATCTTACCTTTTTCATGAAATCTCCATTACAAGGAACCACAAGCAAATTAACTATTAATTCCACCCTGAAAACATTAGGGTTGAAAATGCTCCCGTGTTCTCTATCTGAGCAGGCTCTCAATAAAAACTCTTTCCATGCTTGAGAGATTGAATGAGGCTGTGTTGTGAACACACACACAGCAAACTCATATAATACTTAACGCAGAAATATTCAATCACTTATTCACTCACTAGTGAGTTCATTTAAAGCTCACTGAGCTTAAACTTTGTAGGATATGTAAGGAGGGAAGGAGTCCTTACATATAGAATAGAAATAGAATAGAAATATACTTGAAAATCAAAAGATTTGAGCAACGTTAACACCTAACACTAATATAATGTATTATGGCTAATTACAGCATTGTCATAGTGCCTATTTAATCCTTCACCTGAGGAAACTAGGCATTGTTGACAGATGAGTAAAGTGAGGCTTAGAATGTTTTTAAAAAACCTAGCCAAGACCTTATGGAGATAACTGAACTAGGTCTTAAATGCAAGGCACTTGATTTGGTATTTTTGTGCCATAATATCACGTTACAGTAACAAGTTGTACGAATGTAGAAGAGTGATTAATTTTGTGGAGTGGAACAGAAGAGAACATCTGAGAGCAACTAGCATTCTAGTCTGCAAGGCAAGCACCAAGAATGCAATAAGGAATTAGCTCACGGCAAACTGCATGATGACACTCCAGAATATCTTAATCTAATCTTTATAGAGAGGCAACGATTTTTCCTACTGCTAAGTCAAACTATTTAAAATATACGTAAATCATATCTAGAAGAACTTTATCCACTCTACAACTTTCAAAAGATACTTTTAAATGTTTTGACAAGAATTGTATTAGAATATTAAGGTCAGAATGTAAGGAATTTATGCTAAATTATTTTCTAAGTCTGCTAGTGTAATAAAATGAAAAAGAAATACTCTTAAATCACTTGAATATAATTTTATTAACTGTTTGATACCGTATGACTTTAATCCAAGACCCAAGTGGGAAAGAACACAAGATTACTCTTTCATAATATTATCCTATTTAAAACAGTATGCTATGTGAAAGCCAGGATAAAAGTATACATTTTCGTGTTGAATTTATAATGTCTTTTTTGGTCCACAGACCATTTCCTATCATAACCTTTGGGAGTAAGTGCTTTAATGTTTTTTTTTTTTTTTTTTTTTTTTTTTTTTCCTCAAAGGTCTATTCACCTTTAATTACCCCATCACCCAACTTGCCTCTCTGTTCCATGTCTAATTAGGGAGGCTAAGGCAGAGTCTTGGGGAATCAGGCTCCATTTCCCAAGGAGGAAGTCCTAGACTTCCTGTAAGAGTGGTCCTATACGAGTTCAGTTAATGCCTGCTTGACTATACTGATGTGTCCTGCACTGTTTTATAAGCATTATTGCTTAATAATATATGCAAAAGTCAAGATGAATATAAAAACTTCCGTGGATCTGCTTTATAAAACTAGAGAGATTTGCTTGTGTTGAGGAGAGAAGAGGAATTAGCTAATACCTTTTCCTTAAATCTGTTCTGGTATTTGCCTTTATCTCAAATAACCAAGGAATGGTGCTCTTACTCTTCTGCCTTAGAGAAGAGCTATTAATATTTCCCTTCTCCCTTTTTTCTTCATGCCTGGCCACACACGCTTTCCCGCCTTGTCCTGCTCACTCAGCTGAAGCTCAGGGCTCACCAGCTCAGGCCTGAGGTGGAGTCACTGTCCTCATTAGTTCAAATGGGTTGGAACTGTGGCATTCAACAGTCCAAACCAGAGTTAGCTTATCAGCAGCATACAAAAAATTCCACCTACTCGTTGCTGCTTCCTGCTCAGTAGATACCATCTCCTAAAATCAGTGCTAGTGTGATAGGTCTCAGCAGAGAAGGGCCCCCTGATCAACTTGTTTTTCCTGACTCACCAGAGATAGATATTCCCCATGAAGCACATCATGTGTTAAGGGAACACAAATGGCTTCCCAGGGAGGAAAGAAATACCATGTGAGTAACTCTGGGACCTTGAAAAAGTTACTTACCGCATGAACTTGAATTTACTCATCTTAACATGGGAATAAAGGATCCTAATTGAGAGGCTGTTGTGAGCATTAAACAGTAACACAGGGCTTAGCACAGTGACTGGCACAAGTAGATCAATTTTTCCTTGGCAGGGTCCTTAGGCCAATTTTATAATAAGGTTTTCCCCCATATAGTTCTTGAACATTTTTGTTAGATCTATGTCTATATCACTTGCAATTTTGTTTGCTATTTTAAATGGGTTTTTTTTTGTTTGTTTGTTTGTTGCTATGTTGCTGGTGTAAACAAATACAGTTAGAGTTTTATACAGAAAATTTTTGTTAACCCCTCAATCTTATTAATATTATTTGTGATACTTTTTATGAAGTTTTATGTAATCATGTCCTCTGTGCATTATGACAACTTTCCTTCAGTCTTCCTAACCCTTATGGTTTTTTTCCTTTTTTAATTTATCTTTTCTGACTGCACTTTAGGACCTTCAGCACAGTGCTGAAGAGAAGCTAGTGACATTGGGCATACTTATCCTGATTTTGAATAAAATGTCTTCAGTGTTTTATAATTAAGAATGATGTTTGGCAGATATCGTTCATCAGGTTAAACATTCCTAGTTTGCTGAAAAAATTTTTAAATCATGCCTGGGTATTGGATCTTATCAAATGCATTTTCCATATTAATTGGAATGACTATATGATTTTATCTCCTCTGATAATGTTGTAAATGACAATTATAGCTTTTTAAGTTAAAACAATTTTTTTTACTCCTGAGATAAAGCCAAGATCCTATTTGCTATGTTTTGTTTGGGATTTTTCTATGTCCATGAGTGATACTGACCTTTAATTTTACTTTTCATAGTAGATTTAATTTCATTTCTGAAAGCAATTGACTATATTATTTTCATATGATAAGTTGACAGGGATTCTTTTTTTTTTCCTTGAAAAATCTGTATGAGATTTGAATGATTTATCAAAAGTTTGAAAAAATTTAGTAAATACACACACACACACACACCCCTCAGATCTTTATCCATTCATCTATTAATGGACACTTGAGCTGCTTCCAGATGAGTAAAGTTTACCAGTCAAATCTGAAACGTTTCAGCTACTATTTACTCAGATGGTTTTTCTGCACCCTCTTCCCAACTTTCCTGCCATTCTACCACTCCCATTACGTGTATGTCGGTGCACTTAATGGTGTCCCACATTTCTATGAGGTTCCGTTTCATTTTCTTCATTCTTAAAAAAAAATATTTTTAAATGTTTATTTTTTGAGAGAAAGACAGAGTGCGAGTGGGTGAGGGGCAGAGAGAGAGGGAGACACAGAATGGGAAGCAGGTTCCAGGCTCTGAGCTGTCAGCACAGAGCCAGATGTGGGGGCTCAAACTCATGAACTGCGAGATTATGACCTGGGCTGAAGTCGGATGCTTAACTGACTGAGCCACCCAGGCACCCCTCATTTTCTTCATTCTTTTATTTCCCCTCTAAGAATATTTGCTATTTGGGAGATTTCTATAATTGTACAGAAATGATTTATTTTGGTGTGTCCTGTTTCTTCATAAAGATTGAGTATTTATTTATTTAAAATGTATTTATTTTGAGAAAGTGAGAGCAGAGGGGAAGAGTAGAGGGAGGGAGAGACAGAATCGAGTGGGGCTCAAACTCACGAACTGTGAGATCACGGCCTGAGCAGAGATCAAGAGCCAGACACTTAACCAACTGAGCCAAGATTGAGTTATTTAAAAGTCTTCACAAGTACTCTGAATCTCTAAAATACTCTGTATTCATAAATTTGAGATTGAGTTTTAACATCCTATTGAAATTACCATACTCTTTTTGGGAAGAATTTTAAATTTGATGAAAGTCTTAAAAATATGTAATGTTTCAGGGCGCCTGGGTGGGTCACTCGGTTGAGTGTCTGACTTCAGCTCAGGTCATGATCTCTGCGTTCCCGAGTTCGAGCCCCGTGTCGGGCTCTGTGCTGACAGCTCAAAGCCTGGAGCCTGTTTTGGATTCTGTGTCTCCCTCTCTCTGTCTCTCTCTGCCCTCCCCCTGCTCACGCTGTCTCTCTCTCTGAAAAATAAATAAACGTTAAAAAAATTTTTTTAAATAAAAAAGTATGTAATGTTTCACAAATTTGCATGTCATCTTTGTGCAGAGGCTATAGTAGTTTCTGCGCCATTCCAATTTTAGTGTAAGCGCTGCCAAAGTGAGCACTCGACATTTTTTTCCCTCTCTCCTTCACATTGTGCAAGCTCAATTACTCTGGATTCATATTCACAATCTTTCTTCTGTCAGCTCAAATCTACTGCTGAGTCTATCTAGTGAAGTTTTCATTTTGGTTATTACACTTTCTAACTTTAGATTTCCCACGTGGTTCTTTTTTATAGGTTGTATCTTTTTCTTCTGTTTATTTTGAGAGAGAGAGAGCGAGAGAGAGAGAGAGCACGTGAGTCCAATGGTGGAGAGGCAGAGAAAATGGGGGGTGGGGGAGAGAGAGAGGATCCAAAGCAGGCTCTGCACTGACAGGAGTGAGTCCAATGTGGGGCTCGAACTCATGAATTGCAAGATCACGACCTGAGTTGAAGTCAGACACTTAAACAACTGAGCCATCCGAGTGTTCCTAGAGTTGTATCTTTTTACTGATTTTTTCCATTTGATTAGACACCGTCAACATTCCACCCTTTAACTCCTGAGGTATGGAGCCCTGCGTCGGGCTCTGTGCTGACAGCTCAGAGCCTGGAGCCTGCTTCAGATTCTATGTCTCCCTCTACCTTCCCCTCTTCCACTTGTGCTCTCTCTCTCTCTCTCAAAAATAAATAAAATGTAAAAAAAAATAAAATTAAAAAAAAAAAGAAATTTTTGTCTGCTAAGTCCAACATGTGGGCCCCTTCAATTGCCTGCACTTTTTTCCTCCTGTGTATAGGTCACACTTCCTTGTTTCTTCATAAATCTTGTAATTTTTTTGTTGACAACTGAGCATTTTTGACAGTGTATTGTGGCAACTCTAGATATGGATAACTCGCCTACCTCAGGGGGTTGGTACTGTTGTTAATCAGTTATTTAGTGACTTGTCTGAACTTTTTCCTGCAGGCTGCAGTATGTGATGTTCCTGCTCTGATTTTTTTTGTTGGTTTGTTTGGTTTTAATCTTTTCACATGGTTACCTAGGGGTTGCCCATAGGTCAGCATAAGCTACTTTGAAAGGTTGTGCTTAAGCCCGCTTGGAAGTTAGATTTTTACTCTTTGCCATTGGGTGTATACACCTTGGAGGTTGCTATCATGGTTCAAGGAGGTAGGATTTTGTGCTCCTGCCTCTCCATCAGCCAGGGCTTGTATTACTCCTTTGGAGTCACTCCTGGGAGGGCATGGCCTTGGGCTGCCAAACTGCCAGGGATGCATCGCCTTTATTTTAAAGTCTAGCTTCCTAGGAGCTGCTCCTGGGTCAGAGCAGCCTACTGTTCACCTAGTATGGTTGCAGGGGTGCTGAGGCCTGCAGTGCCAGTGAGGCTCACACTCCAAATCTTCCCTGTGGGTTGCTCTGATTGCTCCTGAGTGGGGGCGGCTGAACACACCCTTCTTGAGTCTGAAAGTTTTACTGTGATACTAGGAGGGTTCTTCTTGGCTATGTCTTTTCCCTGACGCTCTCTGTTAAAACTGCTGATTGTTTGGTCATCTCTTTATTGACACAGTATCACAGGGCTATAGGCAGTCTTGGAATTGCTCTCCACCAAGATCCCCATTACTTTCAACAGCACCCTTGAGCAGAGGATTGTACCCTTTTTCAAAACAGGTCAATTCTCTCAGGCAGTGCCATAGGGCTCTTCTTCCTTATAACCTCTTGTCCTCTGGGCAGAACCTCTGTGCCACTTCACAGACCTGGGGGTGAGAATGGAGTCCCCTTCTCCTGGAGTTACACTTCGGATCCAGAGTGTGTGTTGGGGTGGGGGTGGGGACACTGATCTGGGACTGCTTCTCTGCTCTGGTGCCTCTGTCCTATGGGTGAGCTGGGATAGGACAACTGGGCCAGTATTCTTGGCCCACCACACTTGGGGTAGAGCTGCAACGTGGGCTAGGAGATCTCCCACAGTGACACTGTACCCTAGACTGTGGGCTGAGGGGAGCGGGGGCTTCTTCTTGACTGCAGTCCTGGAGCAGAATCCCAGAACAGTCTTCTTAAGACAACTTGGGCTGGTGGGGGCATGGATCATGGCTCAAGGGCCACGGACTCCTTGTTCTTTCTGACACTTAGTAAACTTTCTTGGTTCTATTGATGGAATGTTTCTCCATTTGGTGTATGCCTTTAGGAAAACTTCCTGAGGCTTTAAATGATTTTTAAAGTTTTCTCCAGCTAAAATATTTGTTAGGGACAGAATTCACTGTGTCCTCACTCTGCTATTCCACAGGCAGTCTTCTATTTTTTTCTTCAATTTACATCCAGGAGAAATTATGATCCCATGGATATTTTGCATGTGCTATATAGGAAAACATAATGGCTCTTTAGCCATTATTTATAAGTTTTGAGAGTATTTGGAAACTTTCCATCCTAAATTTGTAGACTTGAGTGTGAGTTGTTCTTTTTTCTTAAAAGACATCTTGATTTGTTTGAACACAATTGCTATGTCAGACAAAAGAAATGCAGTGAGGCACAGAGGTCCACAGAGCCATGATATAAATGTCACAAGATTCTTAATAACAATGGCACTTGTGGGTTTTTCACTGTATACTACAACAGTGCTCTGGCTTTTGGGTGGCATCTAGTAAATATGATCCACTTATTTATGTGCTAAATACAGCAGGACTGCTGCTGGCTCAGGCTGCCTGCAAGGCGCTAGGAATCTGGCAATGAGCTACACAGACCCTGCCCTCTGTGCCTCCTTCGGGAAACACCTAATATGCATATAAATATACAATCACAAACCATGGGAGTGCTAGCAAGGCAATACGCAGAGTGCCTTTAGATACAACTTGGGGTGGGATGGTCTAACCAGGGTGGTCAGGGAAGGTTTCTTAAAAGAGCTGAGTCCTGAAGAAGGATAAGCCAATCATGCAAAAGTTTGAGAGAAGAGGACTTAAAACATAGAAAACAGCATATACAAAATCCTGTAATGGGAAAGAGCTTTTCCATGACTACGAAATTGAAAGAAAGCTAGAAAACAAGAAAGAAAAAGAGAGAGAGAGGAAGAAAAAAAAAAAACAAAGAAAGAGAGAAGAGATTAGCAAAGTGGTAAAAAGGGTAAAGACTAATAATTGTGATTTCAATTTGCATTGTTCTTTTTTTTCCAATGCATTATTGTAAATTTAAGTTATATTTATAATCAAAGTTATATTAATAATAAAATTAAAATGTTGACAGCATTTGTAAAGAGAGGAGAAAATGGGACGGGAAGGAAAGGACCAGGTAGGGGTAGGAAAGAGAGGCATTGACCTAGTGGAGGCGTCTCGTGGTTGGACGTGGCTGGTACCGTGACGCCCAGTAGTGGCTGGAGGCAACAGCCATGTGATGACGACCTGGTGGAGGCTGACCTGAGAGGAAACCAGGGGTGACAAATGCGGGCATGTGTGCCAGGCAGCACACCTACCTCCTGCCATCAATGAGTCAACAACAGGGTGACACGGGACGAGGTCTGATAAAATCACTGTTTCAGAAGCAGAAGTCTTGGCACAGGGTGGAGGATGGCTTGAACGGAGAACTTTGCAGAGGGTCTCCTTAGACCAGCATGAGGTCACTGCTCTGATCAATGGCAACTGTCTCACAGAAAATAGTGAAGCTGCATAGTGGTGTTCACAGGCCAAGTCCAGCTGGTTGATAGGTTTTCTTTGGTTTATACGGTGTTAAAACTGTGTAACTTAAAACTGTATAAAACTGTCTAAATTAGTTAACAGATAACAAAAATTGGGAGATTTTACGCAAACCTCAAATTTCCTGTGGTCTTAAGAAACCTAGAGTCTGGCGACACTGAGTGAACACTCGCGGATGAGGCACCAGGTTGTGAGCTCATCCCATGGGCCCTGGCCCTCACCCTTGATCCCCAACCCTTGTACGACTGCTGTTCTCTCTTGGCCTCTGTCAGCATGTGAGAATGCATTAGAAAAGCATTTCAGGGAGGAGACAGAAGAACATGGTCACGATGATGGGTGAGGGTCAGGGAAGGGTCTACACTGGCCTACGATTTCTTTTTCTTTTTCCTTTCGTTTTTTAATTTATTGACAGAGAGAGAGTGCGCACATGTAAGCAAGAGCACACGCAAGTGGGGGGAGGGGCAGAGGGAAAGGGAGGGGGAGGGAGAGAATCTTAAGTAGGCTCCATGCTCAGCTCAGACCCTGACTGGGGGCTCACTCTCACGACTGCGAGACCATGACTGTGAGATCACGACCATGAGACTGCGACCTGAGCCGAAATAAAGATTTGGATGCTTAACTGACTGAGCTACCCAGGCACCTCTCTCTTGCTTACTCGTTGGTGGCCTTCTCAATTATTTCAGTCTAAGGTATATCAGACCAGCATCCGAAGCATCTGAGCAGACACTGTATCGGCATGTGGTCATGCTCAGAGGGAGAACCAGCTGACACTCGTACTGTCCTTAGTAACGTCTGAAATGCTGTGAGCTCAGCTGCTAGCCAAGCCCCATGGAGATTAGATCGGACATTTTAAAGTGATGTGACGGTCAGTGTTAATAAAACTGGGCTTCCACTTTGGAAAAGCAGGTTGAGTACATCCTTTTGCTTTCCTGCCACAGAATACCCACTGGGCAAGGAAGATGTGCACGATCAGTAATCCCAAATCCGTGCAAGCTAGGGCTCAGGCCTAGGTGACTTTTCATACTCCACGTGGCACTGAGCCCTGAGCACTGCTGGTGGGTACCATACACCTAGCCCGAGGGGGGCATTGCTATTCTTAGCAGCGATAAACTTCCAACAGCAGAGAGAAAATGTGTCACAGGGAGGAAATAGGATGTTAGTGGTTTGAATAAGTGCCTCAGAACTGCATTCATTCCATGAGACAGACTTTGCCATTCAAAATTCTTGGACTAAAAGTCTGGCAAGTGGATGCCACTTATTTAAAATCAATGTTCCACCCATGCCTAAAATGTAGACCCTGACCCCACATGAGATCTTCCTCTCATTTTCATGATTGGAAGCACGTGGGGCAGGGGAACGGCAGGTCTGGAGAAGACGGGCTCTCTTTTGAGCTCTGCTGTTGCTGGATGTGGGCCCCCGGCTCCACACGGGTACAATGAAGATTAACTGAAGTCTGCTTCACACCTAGTAAATGCTTGCACCTAATCTGCGCTCAAAATCTTGGTGTCCTTTGCTCACCAGGCAAATTCACTACTACAAATGCACTTCATGGACAAGATTCTTTTCTCTTATCATGTGCCTGCTCTCCTAAGTCTGTAGTAGGCGTGTGCACCTTGGTGAAGGGGCTTGAGGAAAGTGCACGAGAGCAGCACGGGGGTGCATTATCCCACACAGAAATGGTGTTACTACACATGAAACCAACTTGTGCCCGGCCTTGCGATGCTGCCCTGGTCATCCACGGGACAGCAAGAAACAATCGTGAAAATGCCCATGGTCTTCAGCTTGCGCCTGCCCCCCGTCAGCCACGCTCCACCCCTCCCAGCTGGGAATATAAGACAGTCAAAAAGTAGTTCAAGAGTCTCCCGTTTCAGCCATCAGGAGTCATTCAGCAGGACTTTGATTCTATGCATTTCTGAGCCATGAGGGTGAGGCCAGGACCATGTTGGAAGAACTGACTAAAACGGGTGCCAAATGAAACTACATTCCACTGCGCATTCCCAGCAACATAAAATAATACAGATAAGAGGTTCACTGTTCAATCCCATCCACATCATGTTGGAAGTATAAAAGTCCATTATGGAGTTAATATTTATCTTTAAGAATTTCTTTTCCTTCTCTTACCAGCTTAATGGCACATCACCCCAATTGAGGAATACTTTAAGAATTCTAAAAATTCACGTATTGTCAATCTGCAAAAGCAACAGAACAAAGCACTAGGAATAAGGAAAGCAAAACTGTTGTAGAGGGAGTTTCAGAGAGACTGTAATTTAATTATTCTTTGAAGTTTTAAATGCCCCTCCCCCACTTTGGAAAAATATTCATTTTTCCCTTTCTTTTCACTCACTGACTCAGTATCACAGAAACACAAGTGAAGAAGAGAGAGAAACAGTAGATTCGTGTGTGTCTGCGCGTGCGTGCGTGTGTGTGTACGCATGGACAGTGAGAGGGGAGATTACGTGAACATGTGGGATGTTTGCCCGGGTTATGGGAGCAGTTCTTAGCAGTCCACCAAGAATTCCCGGAATCAGAGTCAGTCCAGCCGCTTTCTTCCAGGTCAGTGTCAACTTAAGCAGCCTCTAAAGATCAACAGGATCTTTCTCTCCACGTTATGATTTCTTGCTAAGCCTCTATTTTAAGGAAGAAATGGAAGAAATCGGAGGATGAAGTGAGGGGAAAAAAGCAGGAGAAAGGAAGGGGGAGAGGGAAAAGGGAAGAGAAGAGAGGAGAGAGAAGAAGTGTTCGAACATGAACAGGGGGAGGAAAAGTCAAAGCAAGGAGGGAGGGAAGAGGAAGAAAAGGAGGAGAGAGGGACAGCAGAGGGCTGAGTGGGTGGAGGGCCTTTCCCCAGCTCCACCAACCCGCTCGACAGACGGGAAACCAGATACAGCAGGACATTGTGTTCTTCTCCTGAAAAACAACCAGACTGCGCTCCTAAAGTAAACAGTTAATCCTGTTGTTTATCTTTGTAACATGACGAGATGTTAACAGGATGATTTCTACTGCACAGAAATGTGGTTTTTATTCATTTAAAAAAAGATATTTTCTCTTTGCTAAAATACAAGTGTGACATACAAACTTTCTAATATCAATGAACGGGAAGGAATAACAATCTCTCTTTGGTAAAAGTGACTTAACTAAAGGATGCCAAAAAAGCCTGAGAAAGGCCTTTTCTTTACTTGCACATCCTATTTATTTTTGGAAAATACTGCATTACTGAAATTAACCAAGCCAAACCAAAACAAAACCTGCTGTAAGCTTGGTCCATCCCGGAGTATGATCTGGGGTACTGCTTGTGGAGATAAGACTATAACTGGGCCAAGACAAGAGTAAGAAGTAATCCCTGTTAAAATAACACCAGCATTTTTCACAGAGCTAGAACAAACAATCCCAAAATTTGTATGGAACAAGAAAAGACCTTGAATAGCCAAAGTAATGTTGAAAAAGAAAAGCAGAGCGGGAGGCCTCACAGTTCCAGACTCTAACCTGTATTGCAAATTTCTAACAAGGTAACCATGGATTCACATGCAACTATAAGGTATGCTATCGAGCTCGGATGTACACTTTGCCCAGTCTCCCCCACTAGTGTAGTACTATACTAGCAAATAATAGTACAACATCACAGCTAGGACACTGACATTGATACAATCCACCAGTCTTATTCAGATTTCAGAAAAACACATTTCACTTGTGCTCGTGTGCACGTGTTCATGTGTGTGTTCAGTGCTCTACAGTTTTACTACATGTGTAGGGTCCTATATCCAGTACCAGTCAAGACACTGAAGAGTTCCAGGGCACCTGGCTACTTCAATCAGAAGAGCATGAGACTCTTGATCTTGGGGTTGTGAGTTTGAATCCCATGTTGGGTGTAGAGATTGCTTAAATAAATTTAAAAAAACACTAAAAAAAAAGACACTGACCAATTCTATCACTACAAGAATTCTTTATGCTGCCTTTTATAACCCACTTCCCACTATCTCCCCACCCCCATCCCAACATCTAGACGCTATTAATCTGTCTTCCATTTCTAAAATTCTGCCACTTCAAAAAGTTATAAAAACAGAATTGTCCAGTACATAGTCATTGGGATTGGATTTTTTTTCCCTCAGCACAGTTTCCTGGTGATTAATCCAAGCTATTATGCCTTTCATTTCTATAGCAGTTTTGAGACATAATTCACATACCACAAAATTCACCCTGTTTTTATTAACAGGGCAGAATACATATAGCATAAAATTTACCATTTTAACCATTTTAAGGTGTGCGATTCAGTGGCATTAGGTATATTCACAATGTTCTGCAACCATCAACACTACCTTATTCCAGAACATTTTCATCACCCCAAAAGGAAATTTCAGTCTACTAAGCAGCCTCCTCATCCTCCCCTCCCCCAAGTACCCAGAGACACGTAATCTCCTTTCTGTCTCTATAGATTTGCCTATTTTGGATACTTCACATGAATGGAATCACACAATATGTGTCCTTTTGTGACTGGCTTCTTTCACCTAGCATAACGTTTTCGAGGATAATCCACATGGTAGCATGTGTCAGTACATCATTCATTTTTGTTGTGGAATAATATTCCACCATATGGATATACCACATTTTTGGGTTGTCTCTATTTTTTTTTTTACATTACTGAAATAATGGTGCTATGAACATCTGTGTAGAAGTTACATGGATAGGGATGCCTGGTGGCTTAGTAGGTTGAGCGTCCAACTGCTGATTTGACACAGGTCGTGATCTCATGGTTCATGGAATTGAGACCTACGCTGGGCTCTGTGCTGGCAGCGAGAGGCCTACTTGGGATTCTCTTTCTCAACTATTTTTAACTTTTTACGTTCTATTTTCAACTTTCCTATAGGGGCTACCCCAGTTTGCAATCCCAACAGTACATAAGGTTTCCTTTTCCTCTATACCCTCGCCAATACTTGTTGTTTCTTGGGTTTTTGATTTTAGCCATTTTAACAGGTGTGAGGTGATAGCTCACTGTAGTTTTGATGTGCATTTCCCTGGTTATACAGAAATAAACCCACAACTATATGGTCAATTAATCTTTGAGAAAGGAGAAAAGAATATACAATGGGAAAGAGAGAGTCTCTTTAACAAATGGTATTGGGAAAATTGGACAGCTACCTGCAAAAGAATGAAACTGGCCCACTTTCTTATGCCATACACAAAAAAAAAAACTCCAGATGGTTAAAGACCTAAATGTGAGATCTGAAACCATAAAAATCCCAGAAGAGAGCACAGGCAGTAATTTCTCTGACATGAACAGTAGCAACATTTTTCTAGGTATGTCTCCTGAGGCAAGGGAAACAAAAGCAAAAACAAACTATGCAGACTACATCACAATATAAAGCTTCTGCACAACAAAAGAAGTAATCAACAAAACAACAAGGCAACCTACTGAATGGGAGAAGATATTTGCAAATGACATATCTGATAAAGGGTTAGTACCCAAATATATAAAGAATCGATACAACTTAACACCCAAAAAACAAATAATCCAATTTAAAAATGGGCAGAATACAGGCACAGACATTTCTCCAAAGAAGACAAACAGATGGCCAACAGACATCCATGCCTGGAAGTTTCCTGAGGGCAGGGATCATATTTCTTATCCCCTATGTGCCTAAAACAACTCTTATCCCAGAGCTTTATACTTTATAGGTGATCAACATATGCTTGGTACACCAAGTTGAGTTAATTGATTAGTATTTATTCAGGCTTTTGGGGATACAAGGTATAAGACTTAGTTCCTACCCTCAGGAACAATAACAGGTATTTAAAATGCTTTATACAGGTAATTCACAAGGTGAGACTTCTACATTGTTCTAACATACAGGTGTGGGAAGGGAAGTATTAGCATCCTAGTGAAATACTGAATTAGAACAAGATAAATGAAGGAAAGGAGAGAGGGAGGAAGGGAAGGAGGGATCTTAGCTAAGAAAGTTTATTACTCAAAACGTACCGAATTAACCCAGGAGCCCTGGGAAGACTGTGGTTTTGTTTTCTCTCATTAATTCCCCAATTCACTCTCGAATGAGGGGTGATTTGGTATTCCCACTTTTCATGTCTACTCAGCACTGAAACCTAAAGAGACAAGGGTCTGTAACTGAATATAGAGTAAGGAAAAAAACACCAAGCAAAGGGCATAGTTTTGGTGGTGCCATAGATAAGTTACAGCATCCCATTGCTTCTTCCAGATCACCAAATAATATTCTCAACCAGGGTTCTGAATGGGGATTAAACCCTAAAACTCTATGGCTGCACTGCAAGTAATAGATAAGGACCCTTCATTGCATCTACAATGGCACTGGTTATGTGCAGTCTTAGGCAAAATGAGAAGACAGTCATTTGAATAAGCTTCAGGGTTCTGTACTCCCAATGAGGGAGCCAGTCTAGAGTAAATGGACCTGGTAGTAAACAGCACTACTGTATAGGGCCTGTTGAAACAATGGGGAACAGAGTTTAATCATCATTCTTAGATGACCTGCTTCTGAGTCAGGGTTTCACATTCTAGGTTACTAATTGGCCTACAAACCAGTCTTGTCCCATGCAATGGCTTATAAATCATCTGTGTTTATGAAGTACATGGACATATTTTACCTGCTCTGACCCTACCAAATAAAACACAAATTACCTAGGCAAAGGCATACACATAAAGCTTGTTTATTATTTTTTTTAAATATCAAAGGAAACTTTCTAATTTTTTCTGCAGTCTTAAGAATACCTGTTCTAGGAACAATATCACTGAGAAAAATATTAAGTTGTTTTAAGATATTTTATAATAAGGTAATTTCAGTTTCAAAGACCAAACCATATTTAGTTTACCATTTTGAGAACAGACAAGGGGTCGTTTTTAGAAGACAACTCTATTACTCAGAGAGAAGGAAGGTTCTCACGCATGAATTTGTTCCATTTCCAGCCCGCCTACCTCAGTCCACAGGACTGCAAGCCACATCAGCTGACATTCCTCCCAGCTTATAAACCAGCTTCAACTTCTCACCTACCCTGGGCACCCAGGACACCCACCACCTACAGGTAGGTGTTCGTTTTGCAATGACTACCATCTATCCTACATCTGTTTGCTCTCCAAACACTAGCTTTTGCATGTAGACCAGCAGACTAGCACACTTTGAAAACTTGGAGCAGTCTCCTCTCATCTGGTAGCCTGCACTGCCCTCTTTCCTGTCAACCTTCTAGAAAGTATGGATGTGCCTCACTTACTCCCATTTACTCACTTCTAATTCACTTTTGTGATAATTTAGAGGTTTTTTGAAACAATCCCAAATTTACTAAAAGTTTTAAATACAGTACAAAGCATGTTTTTTCCCCGAATCATTTGGGAGTAAGTTTGTACAAAAAAGGACTATATCTTACATAACTGTTATACAACCATCAAGGGGAGGAAATGAATATTTACATATCCCTACACCTAATTCTCAAACCCCACTCATGATTCACCCATTGTTCCAATCATATTCTTTGTAGCAAAAGGAGATAATTCAGAATCATGTATTGCATTCAGTTGTCACGTCTCTTTAATCCTCTGCAACCTGGGAGGGTTTCTCAGTCTTTCTTTGACTTTCATGACCTCGACATTTTTGAAGGATACAGGCCAGTAATTTTGTAGTAGAGAAGCCTTCCATTTGTGTTTGTCTGATGTTTTGTCATGAGGAGATTTAGTCTATGTATCACTGGTAAGGATAACACAAAATTGGTGTTATGTTCTTCTGAATCATTGGCACACTATTTCAATTTGTTCCAGTACTGATAATGTTCACTTACTACTTGATTAAGATGACGTCTGCCAGGCTTCTCAACTATAGGTTACTTTTCCTTCTGAAATTAAAAAATATTATGTGGGAGATATTTTCAAAATAAGTAAATATCCTATTCCTTATCAAAATTTTCACTCATTCATTTTTATATATCAGTGTGGACTCATGGATTCGTATCCTCTGGGCTGCAATCCGTAACTATCATTTATTTTGATGTTCTAATTGTGCCAGATTTTGCTAGTGGCAGCCTCTTGTAAGCTAGCTCCTGTGTCCTTTTGCTATGTCTCCATCATTCTTTGAGAATGTTCTCACTTTCTGACCTAATGAAATGTTCAAAGCTCATCTTATATTTTCTCTCATCCAAACCTGAAATCAGTGATTTCACCAAGGAGCCCTGGTTTCTTTCAGATATTTACAAGCTAATATCTGGGTGCTAAATGTGCTCATTGATACTGGAGTATTGCTGCCTCAGGACCTCTTAGTAGAGAGAGCTAGGGAATGTACACACACACACTCACACTCATACACACACACACACACACACACACACACGAGTAAAACACATTTACTTCTGTTTATTCATCCATTCATCCATCTTGAAAACTATGAGTTTATACTACAACCAGGTTCATTTCAGTTTTCCCCTTTTCTACATTTGTAACTCAGAGGTACCTCAAATTCAGCACGTCTAAAACCAAACATAACTTTTCTAGTTCTCCAAATCTGTTCACCCACCTAATTTCCCATCTCATTTAATACCATTTATCTTGATGCCCAAACCTTAGAATCTTTCTAGGTTCTTCCTTTGCCTCCACCTTCCACATCCAATCATTCACGGAGTCCTGCCTTTTCCATTTCTCGACTATCTCCAGGTGTGCACCATCTTTTTATCCACCAGCTTGTCTTAACGGATGAATTAGACTTCTCGCTTTTCACACAGGCATTTGTGGCTACTTCCACTTCCGTTCAAAAACTTCCAGGAGCTTTTGTATCACACTCAGAAAAAATTCCAAAGGCTTTGCTATAGCTTTCCAGACCTTCTCATGACCAGAACCCCTATTCCGTCTGCCTTCATTTACAACGTATGGAAAGCCACACTGGCCTCCTTGCTGCTGTGCAAACATGCTAAGCATGCCCCTGCCTCTCAGCCTTTTGCACTCGCCCTCTCTTCCCCTGAACACCTGCATGATTTGTTCTCTCACCTCCTTTGGGATTTTTCTCAAATAGTATCCTCTCAGCAAGGCTTTCCTTGATTCTTATGTAAAGATAGTCACCCCTCGACATTCACTATCCCCTTATCCAACTTTATTTACAGTCATAACCACTACAACTTTCTTATATTGTATCTCTTTGCCTACTACCAGTCTTCCCCAAAGTAACATAAGTTCCTTTAGCACATAGATTTCATAGGTTTTCTTTTTTTTCTTGGTCTCATTTATCGTTGTATCCCTAACATCCAGAACAATGTGTGACACAGAGTAGGTGCACAGTAAATATTTGGCGAGTGAACATTTCCTCCTGGTCTTCTTAGTTACACTGCACGGTAGCTTACTATTCTGTCATGTAGTATGTCATAATTAAATAATTCTCCTTATAACGGATGTTTAGGCTGCTTCTTTTTGTCCCCCATTATAAGGCACTGCTATCACGAAGAACATTGTGTGTGAATTTTTTTGTTTTTCATGAATGAAATTTCTAGGAGTTTCTGGGTAAAAGAGTTTATCATTATTGTTATATGTTATGCACTGCTCTCCAAAATACTTGTAATGTTTACAAATTACAAGAGCAATAATTGTGTATAGAAAGTCCTATAGTTTTTCTAAATAATATATATAATTCAAAAGTTTAAATTATTACAGAGGCATGTGACGCAAAGTTTCCGTCCCATTCTCGTCCCCCATTCCCCTAGTCCCCCTATACCCTCACAGATACTCACTGTTGTTTGTTTTCATGTATCCTTCCCCAGTTTCTCTCTCTCCCCCTCTCCTTCCTTCCCTCTCTCTCCCTGTCTCTTTTATATGCTTTTTTTTATCTATGAACTGTGTGTTCATATCCTTTGCTCATTTTTATGTTGGGTATTGGCTTTTTCTCTATTTCTATGGGCACTCTGCATATTAGAGAAATTGGCTTTGTAATATGGATTGCAAAGATATAGTCCCAATTTGCCATACTTTTGACTTTACCATGCAAATTTAATAGAATTTATTATTATTTTCTTTTGGAGGTTTTGGATGCTAAGTCACAGTTAGAAAAACTTCCACCTCAAGATAACTCTCCTATGATTTCTTCTAGAATGTTTTAGTTTTTATCCTTAGATCTTTGATCCACTTGGAATTTACCCTGGTGTGGGATAAGGGACACAGATCCCATTTTATTTTAATTTTTCCAGATGACTCATCTATTGTCCTTACACCACTTATTGATTAATCTTTTCCCAGTTTTCTGAAATACTTGTATTATTTACAGAATTCCTACATATATCTGGGATTTTCTTTTTCTGTTCCATTGGTTTATCTATTACATGAAGGGAGAAAAACCCTTTAATTTTAAAAAGTGGCTTTCATTAAGCAAAGGGAAAAAAAGGTAGACAAATCAAAAAACAGACTCTTAACTATAGAGAACAAACTGATGGTTAATAGAGAGGAGGTGGGGGTGGGGGAAATAGGTAAAGGGGATTAAGAATACACGTACATGTATCTTGTTGATCACTGAGTAAAATATGGGATTGTTGAATCACGATACTGTGAAATGAATGTTAACTACATTAGAATTCAAAAATTAAAAAAAAATTAAAAAAGAAGTGGCTTTCATGAATTTCTGCTTCTAATAGCCAGATGTTACCCATCTTATGTGTTTTTGTGAAAAATAAAGGAATTAACTCCCACCTGGGAGTTATTTCCCACCTGACTCTCATGTTCTGGTCTCTCTTCCACTACAAGTTCAAAACCAATTTATTTTTTTCAGCTCAGTGTTTAATGGCACCTCTATTTCAAGAAAGCCATGCTGAACTCTAGACTCCCACTGTTGAGCCTCCCAAGTGCCCACCACCTCAGTTAACTGACAACCACCAAACCAGTAACCTCACAGTCATCCTCTTTCCCTCTATCACCCCACACCCAGTCATCAGCAAATAACATGCACTCCATCTTTAAAACAGATCCCAACCTTTCAGTTGTCAACACCCCCTCACCAGCACTCTGGTCCAGCCACCAGTCCCACCTGTCTGATTTGCTGACACAGCCTCCTAACTTGTTTCCTGTTCCTACTCTTGTGCCTCAACATTCCATTTGATCTAGAGCAGCCAGAGCAATCTTTCCAAAGTACAGATCAGATCACATCAATCCAATCCCATACTTAAAACCTTAAAGTTTCCTCATCACACTTGGCATCAAGCTGCCTGCCTCCCCTCTGTACTCATCTTCTGTCATGGAGCCCGACCGTGAGATCATACATAGACCTGAACCAGAATCAAGGGTTGGGCGCTCAACCGACTAAGCCTCCCAGGTGCCCCCGGCTTATCTTGACACATTTGTTAATATATGGAATATCTATGCACACTAAGATTTGCTTATTTCAAAAAAATTCTTAAAGTGCACCTCAACTGTGCATAACCACTTTTAGCATCTATTAATTAAATTTCCCTTTTAAATCGCAGCTCAATAGCTGTAGTCTACAGCATAAGAGTTTATAGTTTTAACACTTGTTACTAAGTAAGGTATCCAGTAATTTTGGGACTTTGAAATCTTTTAAAAAGACAGAACACTAAGTTAAAATATAGAAATCTAGTCTTGCATATTCTGCATTCCGTAGCTACTGGCATTCTAAAATGAAATTTTAAGACTGTGGAGATTTGCTGTTTTCCTATTCTTCTTTCAGGTATTTTTATTGCTCTCTTCCTAGTGAGCTCTTTCTAACTCTTTTGGTGGATATGAACGATTCCAGTTGCCTTCTATGGGGCTCCCTAAACTCCAGAGACTGGGAAGCAAACTCTTCGTGTCTGGGGTTCCCCTGTGGCTGAAGTCCCCAGTGTGACTGAGGGCCTGTCAATCAAAGTCAGAAGTGATACCAAGTCCGAGCACCCGATTCTGCCACTTGTGCCAGCAAGCCTAACAGTGACAAAGCTCTCAGGGATTGACGAATTGCTTTGGAGGGTCAAAGGCAAGAATGTGGCATCTGGCTTGCTGATTCAGCTTGTAGCTCACACAGAGTGGCTCTAGAGTGGGAAGCGGTAGTGAGAGTTTTCTGATAATACAGCCGCCTACTGTTAGCAGTGGCTCTGGAACTGGTACAGAAGCGAAGCACCAGGTACCAGGTTGTAGAAGAGACCGCAGCTCCCACGGTGGCCTGGTTCTTCAGTGTTGCTCTGACAGTATTTCTTAAAAATCCAGTATCATCTGTTTCTTTAGTTTCCCCAATGATTCTACACGGCTTCTGAATCCTTCAATAAATATCTTTCTGTTGAGTTGGATATAGTAGACTTCTTTGTCACTGAGCCTGACTGATTTTCTCTGATATGCACATTCTACTGAAAAGTGGAATTGGGGGGTGAGGGAACTCTATATATTCTTCTCTGGTAAATCATCAACAACTGAGAAGGCAAGAACAAAATCAGAAACAAAATAAACTTGGTGTTCACTTTTGTAGAAATAGTGTATCTCTTTGAGAGGCAGGTGAAATCAGAAATGAACGATTTCACTTATCTAGCCGAGAAAGCAGACACCTAATTAATTTTTTGGATGTGGGCCTCTTACTATATAATTTTGATGGCTTGCAAGAAAAAATCTGCAAGAAAACATTATTTAAAATGTGTATCAAGAATTAAAGAATTTCTACATGGGAATCCATCCTGAAAAAAATGCCAAAATGAGTGACACACACAAAAAAGGAAGAGTACACTCAGATAATTCTATGTTTCTATTTATTGTTTAGTACAGTTTTGATTAGGCAACCACAACTAAAATGCTCCTCAGCTAAGGATCCCACATTTTCATAAAAACAATTTCTGATGTTAAAAATGCTCTCAGTATTTGATAGCCAGTAGCTAAGAATACCTAGTTCCTACCTGACCAAACAATATTTTAAGAAGTATTTGAGAATGCACATTCTTCCAATACCACAGTCACAGATCATAGAAACTATAGCATCTAGGCACCAGAGACTCATAAACAAATGGTAAACCATTCAGGGGAGACTTCTTTCAAATAGGGACTTTTCGTGCAGATGACCTCCTGAAATGATTTAGAGCATGTGATAATGCTGGCATGTAAAGAAGACTAACAGAGATGAAGGAGAAGAGAGGCCCCCTGGGGATCAGGAATGGCACAGTCACTGAGGCTCACAGACAGAAGTTCTTATACAAGCTCCTCCCAAAATGCTTCATGATGACAGTAAATGGTAAAAGTGCCATTTATGGTTGTGGTGATACCGAAAACTATCTGAGCGACAGGAAAGAAATAATAAATGAGTACAATAATTTTCAAAAGCTCTATCTATAGAACAATTTTGAGTGAAAGATCTTTTCCTTGGGCTATAGACAATCCGTCCCAGTAGTCAGAGCTACATACCAAACGTTCCAAAACAGAGCATTCCTACTTCCAAAGTCTCTATCTGGCCATGATTACTGAAGCTAGTATCAATTCTATAATGCTTTAAAATGAACTTGTACTTAAGCCATTCTTCAACAAAAGGAACCTGAACTCCTTGGAGAAATGGTTGATTCTTGGACTGAGACAGGAAATGTACAAGATGAGCCTGAGTATCCTGTGGTGCCAGGAAGTAAGAAAGTACTCATAACAAAGCTGAGAACTCACAAGGACAGGGCTAAGGCAAAGAGACAAGGGAGTAGACCGAAAGAGGTTCAGTGGCAAAAGATGGAAGTTTGAGCAACAAAATAAATCAAATAGTATTGAAACATCACCCAAAGTACAAAATAAGTATCACAAGTCCATACTGATAAAAGTAGTTAAAAAAGTGGGGGAGAAGAATTCCAAACAATCATTCTACTACATGGAGGGGGATCAGAAACCTTCCCTTCTTAGGTGTGGGCTACACATAGTGACTTCCTTCCAAAGACTTCATGATGGAAAGGGCACAAAAGTGTAACTTTACAGTGGAGAAACCTGACAAGAATACCTCAGCTAAGTGATCAAGGCCAATATCAACAATTATTAATGTTGACAGTATATGCCATTGACATGGTGTGATAAAAACGTCACTTTACCTCTGTGATCTTCCTCCAAGAACCCCAGTGTAATCATGAGTAATAAACCAGATAAATATCAATCAAGGGGATTCTAGAGAATACTTGACCAGTGCTCCTCACAACTATCAAGGTCATCAAACAACAAGAGAAGTCTAAGAAACTGTCACAGCCAAGAGGAGCCTCAGGAGACTGATGACTGATGACTACATGTAATGTACTATTCTGGGCAGGACCCTGGGACAATGAATAATAAATAAAACAATAGGTAAAAACCTAAAAAATGTGAAAAAAGCAAGGATTTCAGATGATTAAAAAAAGCACATTGACATATGTTCAAAAACTAGTCCAGGTCTGTGTCAGACATTAGCCCTAAAGCTGAGGCTTCTGGTAGACATTTGGTGATCAGTACACTGGGAAGGGATAATTCTATCATATTCCAGTTTTATTGAGATATAATTGATATTCAACACTGTATTAGTTAAAAGTGTATAGCATAATGGGATAATATTTTTCTTGACTGGCATGACTATTTTACTATTTTGTCACTAATATGTTTCCAAACTGCTACAATTTCAGATTCAATCTTATTTCTTTATTTTACTTTATTTTTATTTTATTTTTTATTTTTTTAATCTTTATGTATTTTTGAGAGAGAGAAAGACAGGGCGTGAGCGGGGGAGGGGCAGAGAGAGAGAGAGAGAGGGAGAGACAGAATCTGAAGCAGGCTCCAGGCTCTGAGCTGTCAGCACAGAGCCTGACACGGAGCTCGAACTCACGGACTGCAAGATCGTGACCTGGGCCGAAGTTGGATGCTCAACTGACTGAGCCACCCAGGCGCCCCTTATTTCTTTTTTAAAAATGTTTATTTATTTATTTTGTGAGAGAGACAGAGAAAGAGAATTCCCAAGCAAGCTTTGCGCTGACTGCATGGAGGCTTCTTGTGATCCTCTCTCTCCCTCTCTCTCTGCCCCTCCCCTGCTTGTGCTCTCTCTCAAAATAAATAAATTAATTAAAAAAAAAAAAGAGTTGGATGCTTAATCGACTGAGCCACCCCAATCTTATTTCTTAGTACAGCATTCATCAATTCCTTAGAAAGCATTTCTGGCTAAATTTCTCTACACAGAGGGAAATCATTCCCTTTGTGGGTGGGTTTTCTTGCCCAAGGCAGCACAGACCGCCACCAACTATGCCTGATTTTTACCCACTGGGAAGTAGGTGAGCATGTTAGCTTCCTATTCCCTCCCAGAGGTCAAGGCAGCTTGGCCCAAACAACTTCTTCTTAAAGGTAATCTGTTTTTTTATTTGATGCTTGCTTATAGTTCTTCCACAGTTCTTTTACCTGGGAATAGAGCAAACCTCAGGGTCCTACTCTCAGCTAACATGTTACCTGATGATATACTGTATATGCTTTCTGGGTCAAGGTGTTCAAACTTTTATAGCCAGAAATATAAGACATTCACAGGAAACTTTAGTTATCCTCATGGATGATAAAACTTTTCCTCTAGCTGTTTGCTACTTCGTTATTCTATTTCTGTGGGACTGACGAACTACAGCAGAAATCAGAAGCAGTGATCTAGTTGACAAATGTTTTGCGAACGTAAGTCAGTGAATGTTGCATAGACTAGGTGGTACCCGCACAGGTCCTGGGCCAGGTGAGCACAGTTCCTTTGGGCTGGTCAAGCCCGGGCCCAGCAGTCAGGCTATCCTCTGGCTCAGGCTAGGGAATGATGCTCAAGGAGAAATAGTGTCTTTAATGAATATTTTTGCTGATTTCAGGGTATATAAAGAGTGCAGGTTTTCCCCTTAGGGACACAGTGAGTCAGAATATGAAGTCTTCTGTCTCACTTTTCTATTTGAAAAAAAAATTCTTTTCTCTTTGCTTTTAAGAGCTGCATCTGGGATCTAGATGAGAATCTAGACTAGACTTGAGATTATTTTTAACTTAAGTTCACTATGCTTTTTTCAAATCATACTATTGTGCCATGTACCCTGAATATGTCTCATACATATTAAGTGATAGTAATGATGGATGCAGTTAGTCAAAAGCACACTCTCTGTCTCCTTCCCCTCTCTTTTCAACCACATTTAGTGAGTGTCTGCCATGCACCAGGCCCTGCTTCCTAGGCTAGGGATGCAAACCTCAATGAGACAAATTTCTTATACTGATGAAGTTTGTAGTCTTGGGAGATCTACAGAAAGATAAACTCAGATTTTATTCTAAAGTAGCTCATATGATATGCCCCAAGTGGGGAAAAGTAAAAAAATACCAAAAATTCCAAAACTTTTAGTTTAAAATTCAACACACAGACATGAATCAGAATGGTTAAATGAAAAAATACTGAAAAAAAACAAAAACAAAAACAAAAAAACCCCACCAAAACACCAAATACTGTTCAGGATGCAGAGCAACTGGGTCACTCATACTTTGCTGCTGGGAATGTAAACTGGTCCTCCCACTCTGGAAACATTTTGGCAGTTTCTTACTAAACTAAACGTGTAACTACCCCATGAGTCAGCAACTGCACTTTTGGGCCTTTATCCCAGAGAAACGAAAACTCAGGTTCACACAGAAACCTGTACAGGAATGTTCATAGTCACTTTAATCAGTCCAGCTGTCTTCCAACAGTGGAATGTTAAATCAGACTGTAGTAGGTCTATACCATGGAGCACTACTCAGCAAAAGACAAAAACAAAAACAAATCATTGATACTTGCAGCAACTTGGATGAATCTCTAGGGAATTATGCTGGGTGAAAAAAAGCCAATACCAAAAGGTTATGTACTGTATATTTATATAGCACTTATACAATACTCTTGAAAGGAGAAAATTAGAGAAATGGAGAACAAGCTTAGTGGTGGCCAGAAGGGTAGGGTATGAGGAAGTACACTGGGAGGAAGGTGGGACAAGAGGGAAGTGGATGTGGTTATAAACAGGCAACAGGAGAGAGCATTGTAGTATTGAAGACGTTTAGTGTCTCAATTGTGGTGGCCCATACATGCACTTATACATGTAATAAAACTGCATAAAACTAAACATACAAGCACACATACAAGACAAGTACATTATATCAATGTAATATACTGGTTGTGACATCGTACTATAATTTCACAAAATGTTAACTACAGGGGAAACGAGGTAAAGGAAGCATGGGGTCTCTCTGTATTATTTCTTACAACTATGTGTGACTCTACAACTATCTCAATAAAAATTCTAATTTAAAAACGACAAAAATGGACTTCACGTTGTATTACAAAGCTATAATCATCAAGACAGTATGGTACTGGCACAAAAACAGACACTGAGATCAATGGAACAGAATCGAGAACCCAGAAATGGACTCGCAAAAGTATGGCCAACTAATCATTGACAAAGTAGGAAAGAATATCAAATGGAATAAAGACAGTCTCTTCAGCAAGTGGTGCTGGGAAAACTGGACAGCGACCTGCACAAAAATGAACCTGGACCACTTTCTTACACCATACACAAAAATAAACTCGAAATGGATGAAAGACCTAAATGTAACACAGGAACCCATCAACATCCCCGAGGAGAAAGTAGGCAAACACCTCTTTGACCTTGGCCGCAGCAACTTTTTACTCAACACTTCTCTGGAAGCAAGGGAAACAAAAGCAAAATGAACTACTGGGACTTCATCAAAATAAAAAGCTTCTGCACAGCAAAGGAAACAATCAGCAAAACTAAAAGGTAACCAACGGAATGGGAGAAGATATTTGCAAATGACATATCAGATAAAGGGTTAGTATCCAAAATCTATAAAGAACTTATCAAATTCAACACCCAAAAAACAATCCAGTGAAGAAATGGGCAAAAGACATGAATAGACACTTCTCCAAAGAAGACATCCAGATGGTCAACCGACATGAAAAAATGCTCAACATCACTCATCATCAGGGAAATACAAATCAAACCACACTGAGATACCACCTGACACCCGTCAGAATAGCTAATATTAACTCAGGCAACAGATGTTGGCGAGGAATATGCGGAGAAAGAGGATCTCTTTTGCACTCCTGGTGGGAAATGCAAACTGGTGCAGCCACTCTGGAAAACAGTATGGAGGTTCCTCAAAAAATTAAAAATAGAACTACCCTATGACCCAGCAATTGCACTACTAGATATTGATACAAGGGATACAGGTATGCTGTTTCGAATATTTCAAAACACCCCAAAGTTTATGGCAGCATTATGAACAATAGCCAAAGTATGGAAAGAGCCCAAATATCCATCGATGGATGAATGGATAAAGAAGATATGGTCTATACATACAATGGAGCATTACTCGGCAATGAAAAAGAATGAAATCTTGCCATCTGCAACTATGTGGATGGAACTAGAGGATAATATGCTAAGTGAAATCAGAGAAAGACAAAAATCATATGACTTCATTCATATGAGGGTTTTAAGAGACAAAACAGATGAACATAAGGGAAGGGAAGCAAAAATATAAAAGCAGGCCGGGGACAAATCATAAGAGACTCTTAAATATGGAGAATAAACAGAGGGTTACTGGAGGGGTTCTGGAAATGGGTTCAATGGGTAGAGGCATTAAGAAATATACTCCTGAAATCATTGTTGCACTACATGCTAACTTGGATGTATTAAAAAAAATAAATTAAATAAAACGGTAAAAAAAATAAAATAAATATTTAATGTTAGTGACAGTTTTCAAATTTATTGATTTAAGTCTCTCAACAATAAAATTGATCACATTCTTTCAAAAAATAAAAATAAAAATAATAAAAAAGACAAAAACACCAAAAATAACACAGCGTTAAAACTTTACTGAACACCTCTATAGCTTTCACTACCAAAACATGCCTGTGGGCTCTGCGTCAGGCAATAATTAAAATTACTATTGTTTCCATCATACACACATCTACCAACAAGACACAAGAAATAGTGAGATTCAAAGTGAGCATCTATCCAAGTAGTATCTTTCTATCACAACTTTGGTAATAAAGCAGGTTTAAGCATCTATAATATTTACAGAGACTTAGAACCCAAGATGCTTATTCACAAAGGACATGATGGAACCTTCCCAGTCATGTCCTTCCGTGGTATTACGTGAGCTGCTTTCATGTACGGCTCAGGAAGGTCTAGGCGATGTGGCCCCATGTCTGAGGTAGAATGTGCACACGTGGACTCATCTCTTCCAGTTTTGACCCAAGTGGTAACAGTTTACTCTTAAAATATATGAGTAATAGTTCCATGCAGTGATATCTGACAAGAAGTGATTTCCTTCCATCGTTTTCCTTTTTGTACTTTTCCTCCTTACTTCACATTTGAAATCCACTTTTCCACAACTTTATACCTGTTTTGTTTTTTACATTATCACTTCCATGTCTAACCTTACAAAGAAAAAAAAAAACAAACTTTCTACAGAATCTCATGCACAATAGGTAGCATGGCATGAAGGCTTAACAACAGCAAGTAGTAACACTTGGCCCTATTGGTTCTGTTATCATTCATTCCCAACGAAAAACCATCTGAGTCCTTTAACTACTACTCACACAGCTACGAAAAGCAAGAGGTGTGACACTGAAATGTTCAGTAACGTTTACTTTTTTCCTTCATCAAGCGGTCTGAGCAACATTCTGATTGAAAAGATGACTTTGGTTCAAAAATATGTTTTGGGGGAGGGGTACCTGGGTGGGTCAGTTGGTTAAGTGTCTGACTCTTGATTTCAACTCAGGTCATGATATCATGGTTTGTGGTTAAAGCCCTGTGTTGGGCTCTGTGCTGGCAGTGCAGAGCCTGCCTGGGATTCTCTCTCTCTCTTTCTCTCTCTGCTCCTCCCCCACTCTCTCTCTCAAAAAAAATGTTTTAGGGGAGCATGGCTGACTCAGTAGAACATGTGACTCTTGATCTCAGAGTCATGAGTTCAAGTTCCGAGTTGGACATGGAGCTTAAAAAAAAAAAACTAAATAAAAATGTTTTAGACATCATAAGACAGTGTTATTCATATTAATTTTTCCAAACACAGACTGACTGTGACTACAGACTGACTG